>NW_026893800.1:0-300000 GCF_032452875.1 Bos javanicus
TCACGTGACTGATCATGCACTGATCACGTGGCTGATCATACACTGATCACGTGATGATCATGCACTGATCACGTGGATATCATGCACTGATCACGTGGCTGATCATGCACTGATCACGTGTCTGATCATGCACTGATCACGTGGCTGATCATACACTGATCACGTAACTGATCATGCACTGATCACGTGGCTATCATGCACTGATCACGTGGCTGATCATGCACTGTTCACGTGGCTGATCACACACCTGTCACGTGACATATCATGCACTGATCACGTGGCACTCATGCACTGATCACGTGGCTGATCATACACTGCTCACGTAACTCATGCACACATCACGTGGCTATCATGCACTGCTCACGTGGCTGATCATGGAATGATCACGTAGCAACCATATACTGGTCACGTGACTGATCATGCACTGATCACGTAAATGATCATGCACTGATCACGTGACTGATCATGCACTGATCACGTGACTGATCATGCACTGACCACGTGGCTATCATGCACTGCTCACGTGGCTGATCATGCAACGATCACGTAGCAACCATGTACTGGTCACGTGACTGATCATGCACTGATCACGTAATTGATCCTGCACTGATCACGTGGCTCATCATGCACTGATCACGTGGCTGATCACACATGTATCACGTGACTGATCATGCACTGATCACGTGGCTATCATGCACTGATCACGTGGCTGTCATGCACTGATCACGTGGATATCATGCACTGATCACGTGGCAGATCACACACGTATCACATGACTGATCATGCACTGATCACGTGGCTATCATGCACTGATCACGTGGCTATCATGCACTGATCACGTAGCTGATCATGCACTGATCACGTGACTGATCATGCACTGATCACGTGACTGATCATGCACTGATCATGGCTGATCATGCACTGATCACGTGGCTGATCATGCACTGATCACGTGACTGATCATGCACTGATCACGTGACTGATCATGCACTGATCACGTGGCTATCATGCACTGATCACTGGCTGATCATGCACTGATCACGTGCCTGATCATGCACTGATCACGTGGCTGATCATGCACTGATCACGTGACTGATCATGCACTGATCACGTGTCTGATCATGCACTGATCACGTGACTGATCATGCACTGATCTCGTGTCTGATCATGCACTGATCACGTGGCTATCATGCACTGCCACGT
The DNA here is from genome assembly GCF_032452875.1 of Bos javanicus. NCBI lineage: Eukaryota > Metazoa > Chordata > Mammalia > Artiodactyla > Bovidae > Bos > Bos javanicus. Next base: position 1,204 of record NW_026893800.1, read on the forward strand.
GGCTGATCATGCCATGATCACGCAGCTACCATGCACTGGTCACGTGACTGATCATGCACTGATCACGTGACTGATCATGCACTGATCACGTGGCTATCATGCACTGATCACGTGGCTGATCATGCACTGATCACGTGCTGACCATGCACTGATCACGTGGCTGATCATACACTGCATCACGTGACTGATCATGCACTGATCACGTGGCTATCATGCACTGATCACGTGGCTGAACATGCACTGTTCACGTGGCTGATCACACACCTGTCACGTGACATATCATGCACTGATCACGTGGCACTCATGCACTGATCACGTGGCTGATCATACTCTGCTCACGTAACTCATGCACACATCACGTGGCTATCATGCACTGCTCACGTGGCTCGTCATGGAATGATCACGTAGCAACCATATACTGGTAACGTGACTGATCATGCAAAGATCACGTAAATGATCATGCACTGTTCACGTGACTGATCATGTACTGATCACGTGACTGATCATGCACTGACCACGTGGCTATCATGCTCTGCTCACGTGGCTGATCATGCAACGATCACGTAGCAACCATGTACTGGTCACGTGACTGATCATGCACTGATCACGTAATTGATCCTGCACTGATCACGTGGCTCATCATGCACTGATCACGTGGCTGATCACACATGTATCACGTGACTGATCATGCACTGATCCCGTGGCTCTCATGCACTGATCACGTGGCTGTCATGCACTGATCACGTGGATATCATGCACTGATCACGTGGCTGATCACACACTGATCACATGACTGATCATGCACTGATCACGTGGCTATCATGCACTGATCACGTGGCTATCATGCACTGATCACGGCTGATCATGCAATGATCACGTAGCTACCATGCACTGGTCACGTGACTGATCATGCACTGATCACGTAATTGATCATGCACTGATCACGTGGCTGATCATGCACTGATCACGTGGCTGATCATGCACTGATCACGTGACTGATCATGCACTGATCACGTGGCTATCATGCACTGCTCACGTGGCTGATCATGCCATGATCACGCAGCTACCATGTACTGGTCACATGACTGATCATGCACTGATCACGTGACTGATCATGCAGTGATCACGTGGCTATCATGAACTACTCACGTGGCTGATCATGCAATGATCATGTAGCTACCATGTACAGGTCACGTGAATGATCATACACCCATCAGGTGACTGATCATGCACTGATCACGTGGCTATCATGCACTGATCACGAGACTGATCATGCACTGTTCACGTCTATATCATGCACTGATCACATGACTGCCCGTGCACTGATCACGTGGATGATCATACACTAATCTTGTGACAGATCATGCACTGATCACGTGGCTGATCATGCACTGATACCGTGACTGAGCATGGACTGATCACATGACTATCATGTAGTGATCACGTGACTTAATGGCGCTGATCATGTGACTGATCATGCGCTGATCATGTTTGCTATCATACACTGATCATGTGCCTCTGGAGGCAATAAACAAAGAGCTGAGTAGGCACGAATCAAACAGTCAGCAGGCAATAATCATGGAACTCAGGTGTGAGGAATCATGCTGCTCAGCTGGCAATAATCAAGCAGCTGAGCAGGCAGGAATTACGCAGCACAGCTGGCAATTGTCAAGCAGATGACAGGCAGGAATCGTGCAGCTCAGCTGGCAATTGTCAAGCAGATGAGCAGACAGTAATCACGCAGCTCAGCAGGCCCAGATCACGTGACTGAGCATGCACTGTTCACGTGGCTGATCATACACTGATCACGTGATGATCATGCACTGATCACTTGGATATCATGCACTGATCACGTGGCTGATCATACACTGTTCACGTGTCTGACCATGCACTGATCACGTGGCTGATCATACACTGCTCACGTAACTGATCATGCACTGATCACGTGGCTATCATGCACTGATCACGTGGCTGAACATGCACTGTTCACGTGGCTGATCACACACCTGTCACGTGACATATCATGCACTGATCACGTGGCACTCATGCACTGATCACGTGGCTGATCATACTCTGCTCACGTAACTCATGCACACATCACGTGGCTATCATGCACTGCTCACGTGGCTCGTCATGGAATGATCACGTAGCAACCATATACTGGTAACGTGACTGATCATGCAAAGATCACGTAAATGATCATGCACTGTTCACGTGACTGATCATGTACTGATCACGTGACTGATCATGCACTGACCACGTGGCTATCATGCTCTGCTCACGTGGCTGATCATGCAACGATCACGTAGCAACCATGTACTGGTCACGTGACTGATCATGCACTGATCACGTAATTGATCCTGCACTGATCACGTGGCTCATCATGCACTGATCACGTGGCTGATCACACATGTATCACGTGACTGATCATGCACTGATCCCGTGGCTCTCATGCACTGATCACGTGGCTGTCATGCACTGATCACGTGGATATCATGCACTGATCACGTGGCTGATCACACACGTATCACATGACTGATCATGCACTGATCACGTGGCTATCATGCACTGATCACGTGGCTATCATGCACTGATCACGTGGCTGATCAGGCAATGATCACGTAGCTACCATGTACTGGTCACGTGACTGATCATGCACTGATCACGTAATTGATCATGCACTGATCATGTGGCTGATCATGCACTGATCACGTGGCTGATCATACACTGATCACATAACTGATCATGCACTGATCACGTGACTGATCATGCACTGATCACGTGGCTATCATGCACTGATCACTTGGCTGGACATACACTGATCACGTGCCTGGACATGCACTGATCACGTGACTGATCATGCACTGATCTCGTGTCTGATCATGCACTGATCACGTGGCTATCATGCACTGCTCACGTGGCTGATCATGCCATGATCACGCAGCTACCATGTACTGGTCACATGACTGATCATGCACTGATCACGTGACTGATCATGCAGTGATCACGTGGCTATCATGAACTACTCACGTGGCTGATCATGCAATGATCATGTAGCTACCATGTACAGGTCACGTGAATGATCATACACCCATCAGGTGACTGATCATGCACTGATCACGTGGCTATCATGCACTGATCACGAGACTGATCATGCACTGTTCACGTCTATATCATGCACTGATCACATGACTGCCCGTGCACTGATCACGTGGATGATCATACACTAATCTTGTGACAGATCATGCACTGATCACGTGGCTGATCATGCACTGATACCGTGACTGAGCATGGACTGATCACATGACTATCATGTAGTGATCACGTGACTTAATGGCGCTGATCATGTGACTGATCATGCGCTGATCATGTTTGCTATCATACACTGATCATGTGCCTCTGGAGGCAATAAACAAAGAGCTGAGTAGGCACGAATCAAACAGTCAGCAGGCAATAATCATGGAACTCAGGTGTGAGGAATCATGCTGCTCAGCTGGCAATAATCAAGCAGCTGAGCAGGCAGGAATTACGCAGCACAGCTGGCAATTGTCAAGCAGATGACAGGCAGGAATCGTGCAGCTCAGCTGGCAATTGTCAAGCAGATGAGCAGACAGTAATCACGCAGCTCAGCAGGCCCAGATCACGTGACTGAGCATGCACTGTTCACGTGGCTGATCATACACTGATCACGTGATGATCATGCACTGATCACTTGGATATCATGCACTGATCACGTGGCTGATCATACACTGTTCACGTGTCTGACCATGCACTGATCACGTGGCTGATCATACACTGCTCACGTAACTGATCATGCACTGATCACGTGGCTATCATGCACTGATCACGTGGCTGAACATGCACTGTTCACGTGGCTGATCACACACCTGTCACGTGACATATCATGCACTGATCACGTGGCACTCATGCACTGATCACGTGGCTGATCATACTCTGCTCACGTAACTCATGCACACATCACGTGGCTATCATGCACTGCTCACGTGGCTCGTCATGGAATGATCACGTAGCAACCATATACTGGTAACGTGACTGATCATGCAAAGATCACGTAAATGATCATGCACTGTTCACGTGACTGATCATGTACTGATCACGTGACTGATCATGCACTGACCACGTGGCTATCATGCTCTGCTCACGTGGCTGATCATGCAACGATCACGTAGCAACCATGTACTGGTCACGTGACTGATCATGCACTGATCACGTAATTGATCCTGCACTGATCACGTGGCTCATCATGCACTGATCACGTGGCTGATCACACATGTATCACGTGACTGATCATGCACTGATCCCGTGGCTCTCATGCACTGATCACGTGGCTGTCATGCACTGATCACGTGGATATCATGCACTGATCACGTGGCTGATCACACACGTATCACATGACTGATCATGCACTGATCACGTGGCTATCATGCACTGATCACGTGGCTATCATGCACTGATCACGTGGCTGATCAGGCAATGATCACGTAGCTACCATGTACTGGTCACGTAACTGATCATGCACTGATCACGTAATTGATCATGCACTGATCATGTGGCTGATCATGCACTGATCACGTGGCTGATCATACACTGATCACATAACTGATCATGCACTGATCACGTGACTGATCATGCACTGATCACGTGGCTATCATGCACTGATCACTTGGCTGACATACACTGATCACGTGCCTGGTCATGCACTGATCACGTGGCTGATCATGCACTGATCACGTGACTGATCATGCACTGATCACGTGGCTGATCATGCACTGATCACGTGACTGATCATGCACTGATCTCGTGTCTGATCATGCACTGATCACGTGGCTATCATGCACTGCTCACGTGGCTGATCATGCCATGATCACGCAGCTACCATGTACTGGTCACATGACTGATCATGCACTGATCACGTGACTGATCATGCAGTGATCACGTGGCTATCATGAACTACTCACGTGGCTGATCATGCAATGATCATGTAGCTACCATGTACAGGTCACGTGAATGATCATACACCCATCAGGTGACTGATCATGCACTGATCACGTGGCTATCATGCACTGATCACGAGACTGATCATGCACTGTTCACGTCTATATCATGCACTGATCACATGACTGCCCGTGCACTGATCACGTGGATGATCATACACTAATCTTGTGACAGATCATGCACTGATCACGTGGCTGATCATGCACTGATACCGTGACTGAGCATGGACTGATCACATGACTATCATGTAGTGATCACGTGACTTAATGGCGCTGATCATGTGACTGATCATGCGCTGATCATGTTTGCTATCATACACTGATCATGTGCCTCTGGAGGCAATAAACAAAGAGCTGAGTAGGCACGAATCAAACAGTCAGCAGGCAATAATCATGGAACTCAGGTGTGAGGAATCATGCTGCTCAGCTGGCAATAATCAAGCAGCTGAGCAGGCAGGAATTATGCAGCACAGCTGGCAATTGTCAAGCAGATGACAGGCAGGAATCGTGCAGCTCAGCTGGCAATTGTCAAGCAGATGAGCAGACAGTAATCACGCAGCTCAGCAGGCCCAGATCACGTGACTGAGCATGCACTGTTCACGTGGCTGATCATACACTGATCACGTGATGATCATGCACTGATCACTTGGATATCATGCACTGATCACGTGGCTGATCATACACTGTTCACGTGTCTGACCATGCACTGATCACGTGGCTGATCATGCACTGCTCACGTAACTGATCATGCACTGATCACGTGGCTATCATGCACTGATCACGTGGCTGAACATGCACTGTTCACGTGGCTGATCACACACCTGTCACGTGACATATCATGCACTGATCACGTGGCACTCATGCACTGATCACGTGGCTGATCATACTCTGCTCACGTAACTCATGCACACATCACGTGGCTATCATGCACTGCTCACGTGGCTCGTCATGGAATGATCACGTAGCAACCATATACTGGTAACGTGACTGATCATGCAAAGATCACGTAAATGATCATGCACTGTTCACGTGACTGATCATGTACTGATCACGTGACTGATCATGCACTGACCACGTGGCTATCATGCTCTGCTCACGTGGCTGATCATGCAACGATCACGTAGCAACCATGTACTGGTCACGTGACTGATCATGCACTGATCACGTAATTGATCCTGCACTGATCACGTGGCTCATCATGCACTGATCACGTGGCTGATCACACATGTATCACGTGACTGATCATGCACTGATCCCGTGGCTCTCATGCACTGATCACGTGGCTGTCATGCACTGATCACGTGGATATCATGCACTGATCACGTGGCTGATCACACACGTATCACATGACTGATCATGCACTGATCACGTGGCTATCATGCACTGATCACGTGGCTATCATGCACTGATCACGTGGCTGATCAGGCAATGATCACGTAGCTACCATGTACTGGTCACGTGACTGATCATGCACTGATCACGTAATTGATCATGCACTGATCATGTGGCTGATCATGCACTGATCACGTGGCTGATCATACACTGATCACATAACTGATCATGCACTGATCACGTGACTGATCATGCACTGATCACGTGGCTATCATGCACTGATCACTTGGCTGGACATACACTGATCACGTGCCTGGTCATGCACTGATCACGTGGCTGATCATGCACTGATCTCGTGTCTGATCATGCACTGGTCACGTGGCTATCATGCACTGCTCACGTGGCTGATCATGCCATGATCACGCAGCTACCATGTACTGGTCACATGACTGATCATGCACTGATCACGTGACTGATCATGCAGTGATCACGTGGCTATCATGAACTACTCACGTGGCTGATCATGCAATGATCATGTAGCTACCATGTACAGGTCACGTGAATGATCATACACCCATCAGGTGACTGATCATGCACTGATCACGTGGCTATCATGCACTGATCACGAGACTGATCATGCACTGTTCACGTCTATATCATGCACTGATCACATGACTGCCCGTGCACTGATCACGTGGATGATCATACACTAATCTTGTGACAGATCATGCACTGATCACGTGGCTGATCATGCACTGATACCGTGACTGAGCATGGACTGATCACATGACTATCATGTAGTGATCACGTGACTTAATGGCGCTGATCATGTGACTGATCATGCGCTGATCATGTTTGCTATCATACACTGATCATGTGCCTCTGGAGGCAATAAACAAAGAGCTGAGTAGGCACGAATCAAACAGTCAGCAGGCAATAATCATGGAACTCAGGTGTGAGGAATCATGCTGCTCAGCTGGCAATAATCAAGCAGCTGAGCAGGCAGGAATTATGCAGCACAGCTGGCAATTGTCAAGCAGATGACAGGCAGGAATCGTGCAGCTCAGCTGGCAATTGTCAAGCAGATGAGCAGACAGTAATCACGCAGCTCAGCAGGCCCAGATCACGTGACTGAGCATGCACTGTTCACGTGGCTGATCATACACTGATCACGTGATGATCATGCACTGATCACTTGGATATCATGCACTGATCACGTGGCTGATCATACACTGTTCACGTGTCTGACCATGCACTGATCACGTGGCTGATCATACACTGCTCACGTAACTGATCATGCACTGATCACGTGGCTATCATGCACTGATCACGTGGCTGAACATGCACTGTTCACGTGGCTGATCACACACCTGTCACGTGACATATCATGCACTGATCACGTGGCACTCATGCACTGATCACGTGGCTGATCATACTCTGCTCACGTAACTCATGCACACATCACGTGGCTATCATGCACTGCTCACGTGGCTCGTCATGGAATGATCACGTAGCAACCATATACTGGTAACGTGACTGATCATGCAAAGATCACGTAAATGATCATGCACTGTTCACGTGACTGATCATGTACTGATCACGTGACTGATCATGCACTGACCACGTGGCTATCATGCTCTGCTCACGTGGCTGATCATGCAACGATCACGTAGCAACCATGTACTGGTCACGTGACTGATCATGCACTGATCACGTAATTGATCCTGCACTGATCACGTGGCTCATCATGCACTGATCACGTGGCTGATCACACATGTATCACGTGACTGATCATGCACTGATCCCGTGGCTCTCATGCACTGATCACGTGGCTGTCATGCACTGATCACGTGGATATCATGCACTGATCACGTGGCTGATCACACACGTATCACATGACTGATCATGCACTGATCACGTGGCTATCATGCACTGATCACGTGGCTATCATGCACTGATCACGTGGCTGATCAGGCAATGATCACGTAGCTACCATGTACTGGTCACGTGACTGATCATGCACTGATCACGTAATTGATCATGCACTGATCATGTGGCTGATCATGCACTGATCACGTGGCTGATCATACACTGATCACATAACTGATCATGCACTGATCACGTGACTGATCATGCACTGATCACGTGGCTATCATGCACTGATCACTTGGCTGGACATACACTGATCACGTGCCTGGTCATGCACTGATCACGTGGCTGATCATGCACTGATCACGTGACTGATCATGCACTGATCTCGTGTCTGATCATGCACTGATCACGTGACTGATCATGCACTGATCTCGTGTCTGATCATGCACTGATCACGTGGCTATCATGCACTGCTCACGTGGCTGATCATGCCATGATCACGCAGCTACCATGTACTGGTCACATGACTGATCATGCACTGATCACGTGACTGATCATGCAGTGATCACGTGGCTATCATGAACTACTCACGTGGCTGATCATGCAATGATCATGTAGCTACCATGTACAGGTCACGTGAATGATCATACACCCATCAGGTGACTGATCATGCACTGATCACGTGGCTATCATGCACTGATCACGTGACTGATCAAGCACTGTTCACGTCTATATCATGCACTGATCACATGACTGCCCGTGCAATGATCACGTGGATGATCATACACTAATCTTGTGACAGATCATGCACTGATCACGTGGCTGATCATGCACTGATACCGTGACTGAGCATGGACTGATCACATGACTATCATGTAGTGATCACGTGACTTAATGGCGCTGATCATGTGACTGATCATGCGCTGATCATGTTTGCTATCATACACTGATCATGTGCCTCTGGAGGCAATAAACAAAGAGCTGAGTAGGCACGAATCAAACAGTCAGCAGGCAATAATCATGGAACTCAGGTGTGAGGAATCATGCTGCTCAGCTGGCAATAATCAAGCAGCTGAGCAGGCAGGAATTACGCAGCACAGCTGGCAATTGTCAAGCAGATGACAGGCAGGAATCGTGCAGCTCAGCTGGCAATTGTCAAGCAGATGAGCAGACAGTAATCACGCAGCTCAGCAGGCCCAGATCACGTGACTGAGCATGCACTGTTCACGTGGCTGATCATACACTGATCACGTGATGATCATGCACTGATCACTTGGATATCATGCACTGATCACGTGGCTGATCATACACTGTTCACGTGTCTGACCATGCACTGATCACGTGGCTGATCATACACTGCTCACGTAACTGATCATGCACTGATCACGTGGCTATCATGCACTGATCACGTGGCTGAACATGCACTGTTCACGTGGCTGATCACACACCTGTCACGTGACATATCATGCACTGATCACGTGGCACTCATGCACTGATCACGTGGCTGATCATACTCTGCTCACGTAACTCATGCACACATCACGTGGCTATCATGCACTGCTCACGTGGCTCGTCATGGAATGATCACGTAGCAACCATATACTGGTAACGTGACTGATCATGCAAAGATCACGTAAATGATCATGCACTGTTCACGTGACTGATCATGTACTGATCACGTGACTGATCATGCACTGACCACGTGGCTATCATGCTCTGCTCACGTGGCTGATCATGCAACGATCACGTAGCAACCATGTACTGGTCACGTGACTGATCATGCACTGATCACGTAATTGATCCTGCACTGATCACGTGGCTCATCATGCACTGATCACGTGGCTGATCACACATGTATCACGTGACTGATCATGCACTGATCCCGTGGCTCTCATGCACTGATCACGTGGCTGTCATGCACTGATCACGTGGATATCATGCACTGATCACGTGGCTGATCACACACGTATCACATGACTGATCATGCACTGATCACGTGGCTATCATGCACTGATCACGTGGCTATCATGCACTGATCACGTGGCTGATCAGGCAATGATCACGTAGCTACCATGTACTGGTCACGTGACTGATCATGCACTGATCACGTAATTGATCATGCACTGATCATGTGGCTGATCATGCACTGATCACGTGGCTGATCATACACTGATCACATAACTGATCATGCACTGATCACGTGACTGATCATGCACTGATCACGTGGCTATCATGCACTGATCACTTGGCTGACATACACTGATCACGTGCCTGGTCATGCACTGATCACGTGACTGATCATGCACTGATCACGTGTCTGATCATGCACTGATCACGTGGCTATCATGCACTGATCACGTGGCTGATCATGCCATGATCACGCAGCTACCATGTACTGGTCACATGACTGATCATGCACTGATCACGTGACTGATCATGCAGTGATCACGTGGCTATCATGAACTACTCACGTGGCTGATCATGCAATGATCATGTAGCTACCATGTACAGGTCACGTGAATGATCATACACCCATCAGGTGACTGATCATGCACTGATCACGTGGCTATCATGCACTGATCACGAGACTGATCATGCACTGTTCACGTCTATATCATGCACTGATCACATGACTGCCCATGCACTGATCACGTGGATGATCATACACTGATCTTGTGACAGATCATGCACTGATCACGTGGCTGATCACACACTGATCACGTGACTATCATGCACTGATCACATGGCACTCATGCACTGATCACGTGGCTGATCATACACTGCTCATGTAACTCATGCACTGATCACGTGGCTATCATGCACTGCTCACGTGGCTGTCATGGAATGATCACGTAGCAACCATATACTGGTCACGTGACTGATCATGCAAAGATCACGTAAATGATCATGCACTGATCACGGACTGATCATGCACTGATCACGTGACTGATCATGCACTGATCACGTGATCATGCACTGCTCACGTGGCTGATCATGAACATCACGTAGCACCATGTACTGTCACGTGACTGATCATGCACTGATCACGCAATTGATCATGCACTGATCACGTGGCTGATCATGCACTGATCACGTGGCTGATCACACATGATCACGTGACTGATCATGCACTGATCACGTGGCTATCATGCACTGATCACGTGGCTGATCATGCACTGATCACGTGGATGATCATGCACTGATCACGTGGCTGATCATGCACTGATCACGTGGCTATCATGCACTGATCACGTGGCTGATCATGCACTGATCACGTGGCAATCATGCACTGGTCACGTGACTGATCATGCACTGATCACGTGGCTGATCATGCACTGATCACGTGGCTATCATGCACTGATCACGTGGCTGATCATACATGATCACGTGACTGATCATGCACTGATCACGTGGCTATCATGCACTGATCACGTGGCTATCATGCACTGATCACGTGGCTGATCAGGCAATGATCACGTAGCTACCATGTACTGGTCACGTGACTGATCATGCACTGATCACGTAATTGATCATGCACTGATCACGTGGCTGATCATGCACTGATCACGTGGCTGATCATGCACTGATCACATGGCTGATCATGCACTGATCACGTGACTGATCATGCACTGATCACGTGGCTATCATGCACTGATCACGTGGCTGATCATGCACTGATCACGTGGCTGATCATGCACTGATCACGTGACTGATCATGCACTGATCTCGTGTCTGATCATGCACTGATCACGTGGCTATCATGCACTGATCACGTGGCTGATCATGCCATGATCACGCAGCTACCATGTACTGGTCACATGACTGATCATGCACTGATCACGTGACTGATCATGCAGTGATCACGTGGCTATCATGCACTACTCACGTGGCTGATCATGCAATGATCATGTAGCTACCATGTACAGGTCACGTGAATGATCATACACCCATCAGGTGACTGATCATGCACTGATCACGTGGCTATCATGCACTGATCACGAGACTGATCATGCACTGTTCACGTCTATATCATGCACTGATCACATGACTGCCCGTGCACTGATCACGTGGATGATCATACACTAATCTTGTGACAGATCATGCACTGATCACGTGGCTGATCATGCACTGATACCGTGACTGAGCATGGACTGATCACATGACTATCATGTAGTGATCACGTGACTTAATGGCGCTGATCATGTGACTGATCATGCGCTGATCATGTTTGCTATCATACACTGATCATGTGCCTCTGGAGGCAATAAACAAAGAGCTGAGTAGGCACGAATCAAACAGTCAGCAGGCAATAATCATGGAACTCAGGTGTGAGGAATCATGCTGCTCAGCTGGCAATAATCAAGCAGCTGAGCAGGCAGGAATTACGCAGCACGCTGGCAATTGTCAAGCAGATGACAGGCAGGAATCGTGCAGCTCAGCTGGCAATTGTCAAGCAGATGAGCAGACAGTAATCACGCAGCTCAGCAGGCCCAGATCACGTGACTGAGCATGCACTGTTCACGTGGCTGATCATACACTGATCACGTGATGATCATGCACTGATCACTTGGATATCATGCACTGATCACGTGGCTGATCATACACTGTTCACGTGTCTGACCATGCACTGATCACGTGGCTGATCATGCACTGCTCACGTAACTGATCATGCACTGATCACGTGGCTATCATGCACTGATCACGTGGCTGAACATGCACTGTTCACGTGGCTGATCACACACCTGTCACGTGACATATCATGCACTGATCACGTGGCACTCATGCACTGATCACGTGGCTGATCATACTCTGCTCACGTAACTCATGCACACATCACGTGGCTATCATGCACTGCTCACGTGGCTCGTCATGGAATGATCACGTAGCAACCATATACTGGTAACGTGACTGATCATGCACTGATCACGTAAATGATCATGCACTGTTCACGTGACTGATCATGTACTGATCACGTGACTGATCATGCACTGATCACGTGGCTATCATGCTCTGCTCACGTGGCTGATCATGCAACGATCACGTAGCAACCATGTACTGTTCACGTGACTGATCATGCACTGATCACGTAATTGATCCTGCACTGATCACGTGGCTCATCATGCACTGATCACGTGGCTGATCACACACTGTATCACGTGACTGATCATGCACTGATCACGTGGCTCTCATGCACTGATCACGTGGCTGTCATGCACTGATCACGTGGATATCATGCACTGATCACGTGACTGATCATGCACGTATCACATGACTGATCATGCACTGATCACGTGGCTATCATGCACTGATCACGTGGCTATCATGCACTGATCACGTGGCTGATCAGGCAATGATCACGTAGCTACCATGTACTGGTCACGTGACTGATCATGCACTGATCACGTAACTGATCATGCACTGATCACGTGGCTGATCATGCACTGATCACGTGACTGATCATGCACTGATCACGTGACTGATCATGCACTGATCACGTGACTGATCATGCACTGATCACGTGGCTGATCATGCACTGATCACGTGACTGATCATGCACTGATCACGTGGCTGATCATGCACTGATCACGTGGCTGATCATACACTGCTCACGTAACTCATGCACTGATCACGTGGCTATCATGCACTGATCACGTGGCTGTCATGCAATGATCACGTGGCAATCATGCACTGTCACGTGACTGATCATGCACTGATCACGTGGCACTCATGCACTGATCACGTGGCTGATCATACTCTGATCACGTGACTGATCATGCACTGATCACGTGGCTATCATGCACTGCTCACGTGGCTGATCATGCAATGATCACGTAGCAACCATATACTGGTCACGTGACTGATCATGCACTGATCACGTAATTGATCATGCACTGATCACGTGACTGATCATGCACTGATCACGTGGCTGATCATGCACTGATCACGTGGCTGATCATGCACTGATCACGTGGCTGATCATGCACTGATCACGTGGCAACCATGCACTGATCACGTGACTGATCATGCACTGATCACGTAATTGATCATGCACTGATCACGTGGCTATCATGCACTGATCACGTGGCTGATCATGCATGATCACGTGACAATCATGCACTGATCACGTGGCTGATCATGCACTGATCACGTGGCTGATCATGCACTGATCACGTGGCTATCATGCACTGATCACGTGGCTGATCACACATGTATCACGTGACTGATCATGCACTGATCACGTGGCTATCATGCACTGATCACGTGGCTATCATGCACTGATCACGTGGCTGATCAGGCAATGATCACGTAGCTACCATGTACTGGTCACGTGACTGATCATGCACTGATCACGTAATTGATCATGCACTGATCACGTGGCTGATCATGCACTGATCACGTGGCTGATCATGCACTGATCACGTGACTGATCATGCACTGATCACGTGGCTGATCATGCACTGATCACGTGGCTGATCATGCACTGATCACGTGACTGATCATGCACTGATCACGTGTCTGATCATGCACTGATCACGTGGCTATCATGCACTGCTCACGTGGCTGATCATGCCATGATCACGCAGCTACCATGTACTGGTCACATGACTGATCATGCACTGATCACGTGACTGATCATGCAGTGATCACGTGGCTATCATGAACTACTCACGTGGCTGATCATGCAATGATCATGTAGCTACCATGTACAGGTCACGTGAATGATCATACACCCATCAGGTGACTGATCATGCACTGATCACGTGGCTATCATGCACTGATCACGAGACTGATCATGCACTGTTCACGTCTATATCATGCACTGATCACATGACTGCCCGTGCACTGATCACGTGGATGATCATACACTAATCTTGTGACAGATCATGCACTGATCACGTGGCTGATCATGCACTGATACCGTGACTGAGCATGGACTGATCACATGACTATCATGTAGTGATCACGTGACTTAATGGCGCTGATCATGTGACTGATCATGCGCTGATCATGTTTGCTATCATACACTGATCATGTGCCTCTGGAGGCAATAAACAAAGAGCTGAGTAGGCACGAATCAAACAGTCAGCAGGCAATAATCATGGAACTCAGGTGTGAGGAATCATGCTGCTCAGCTGGCAATAATCAAGCAGCTGAGCAGGCAGGAATTACGCAGCACAGCTGGCAATTGTCAAGCAGATGACAGGCAGGAATCGTGCAGCTCAGCTGGCAATTGTCAAGCAGATGAGCAGACAGTAATCACGCAGCTCAGCAGGCCCAGATCACGTGACTGAGCATGCACTGTTCACGTGGCTGATCATACACTGATCACGTGATGATCATGCACTGATCACTTGGATATCATGCACTGATCACGTGGCTGATCATACACTGTTCACGTGTCTGACCATGCACTGATCACGTGGCTGATCATACACTGCTCACGTAACTGATCATGCACTGATCACGTGGCTATCATGCACTGATCACGTGGCTGAACATGCACTGTTCACGTGGCTGATCACACACCTGTCACGTGACATATCATGCACTGATCACGTGGCACTCATGCACTGATCACGTGGCTGATCATACTCTGCTCACGTAACTCATGCACACATCACGTGGCTATCATGCACTGCTCACGTGGCTCGTCATGGAATGATCACGTAGCAACCATATACTGGTAACGTGACTGATCATGCAAAGATCACGTAAATGATCATGCACTGTTCACGTGACTGATCATGTACTGATCACGTGACTGATCATGCACTGATCACGTGGCTATCATGCTCTGCTCACGTGGCTGATCATGCAACGATCACGTAGCAACCATGTACTGGTCACGTGACTGATCATGCACTGATCACGTAATTGATCCTGCACTGATCACGTGGCTCATCATGCACTGATCACGTGGCTGATCACACATGTATCACGTGACTGATCATGCACTGATCCCGTGGCTCTCATGCACTGATCACGTGGCTGTCATGCACTGATCACGTGGACATCATGCACTGATCATGTGGCTGATCACACACGTATCACATGACTGATCATGCACTGATCACGTGGCTATCATGCACTGATCACGTGGCTATCATGCACTGATCACGTGGCTGATCATGCAATGATCACGTAGCTACCATGTACTGGTCACGTGACTGATCATGCACTGAGCACGTAATTGATCATGCACTGATCATGTGGCTGATCATGCACTGATCACGTGGCTGATCATGCACTGATCACATAACTGATCATGCACTGATCACGTGACTGATCATGCACTGATCACGTCTATATCATGCACTGATCACATGACTGCCCGTGCACTGATCACGTGGATGATCATACACTAATTTTGTGACAGATCATGTACTGATCACGTGGCTGATCATGCACTGATACCGTGACTGAGCATGGACTGATCACATGACTATCATGTAGTGATCACGTGACTTAATGGCGCTGATCATGTGACTGATCATGCGCTGATCATGTTTGCTATCATACACTGATCATGTGCCTCTGGAGGCAATAAACAAAGAGCTGAGTAGGCACGAATCAAACAGTCAGCAGGCAATAATCATGGAACTCAGGTGTGAGGAATCATGCTGCTCAGCTGGCAATAATCAAGCAGCTGAGCAGGCAGGAATTACGCAGCACAGCTGGCAATTGTCAAGCAGATGACAGGCAGGAATCGTGCAGCTCAGCTGGCAATTGTCAAGCAGATGAGCAGACAGTAATCACGCAGCTCAGCAGGCCCAGATCACGTGACTGAGCATGCACTGTTCACGTGGCTGATCATACACTGATCACGTGATGATCATGCACTGATCACTTGGATATCATGCACTGATCACGTGGCTGATCATACACTGTTCACGTGTCTGACCATGCACTGATCACGTGGCTGATCATACACTGCTCACGTAACTGATCATGCACTGATCACGTGGCTATCATGCACTGATCACGTGGCTGAACATGCACTGTTCACGTGGCTGATCACACACCTGTCACGTGACATATCATGCACTGATCACGTGGCACTCATGCACTGATCACGTGGCTGATCATACTCTGCTCACGTAACTCATGCACACATCACGTGGCTATCATGCACTGCTCACGTGGCTCGTCATGGAATGATCACGTAGCAACCATATACTGGTAACGTGACTGATCATGCAAAGATCACGTAAATGATCATGCACTGTTCACGTGACTGATCATGTACTGATCACGTGACTGATCATGCACTGACCACGTGGCTATCATGCTCTGCTCACGTGGCTGATCATGCAACGATCACGTAGCAACCATGTACTGGTCACGTGACTGATCATGCACTGATCACGTAATTGATCCTGCACTGATCACGTGGCTCATCATGCACTGATCACGTGGCTGATCACACATGTATCACGTGACTGATCATGCACTGATCCCGTGGCTCTCATGCACTGATCACGTGGCTGTCATGCACTGATCACGTGGATATCATGCACTGATCACGTGGCTGATCACACACGTATCACATGACTGATCATGCACTGATCACGTGGCTATCATGCACTGATCACGTGGCTATCATGCACTGATCACGTGGCTGATCAGGCAATGATCACGTAGCTACCATGTACTGGTCACGTGACTGATCATGCACTGATCACGTAATTGATCATGCACTGATCATGTGGCTGATCATGCACTGATCACGTGGCTGATCATACACTGATCACATAACTGATCATGCACTGATCACGTGACTGATCATGCACTGATCACGTGGCTATCATGCACTGATCACTTGGCTGACATACACTGATCACGTGCCTGGTCATGCACTGATCACGTGGCTGATCATGCACTGATCACGTGACTGATCATGCACTGATCACGTGTCTGATCATGCACTGATCACGTGACTGATCATGCACTGATCTCGTGTCTGATCATGCACTGATCACGTGGCTATCATGCACTGCTCACGTGGCTGATCATGCCATGATCACGCAGCTACCATGTACTGGTCACATGACTGATCATGCACTGATCACGTGACTGATCATGCAGTGATCACGTGGCTATCATGAACTACTCACGTGGCTGATCATGCAATGATCATGTAGCTACCATGTACAGGTCACGTGAATGATCATACACCCATCAGGTGACTGATCATGCACTGATCACGTGGCTATCATGCACTGATCACGAGACTGATCATGCACTGTTCACGTCTATATCATGCACTGATCACATGACTGCCCGTGCACTGATCACGTGGATGATCATACACTAATCTTGTGACAGATCATGCACTGATCACGTGGCTGATCATGCACTGATACCGTGACTGAGCATGGACTGATCACATGACTATCATGTAGTGATCACGTGACTTAATGGCGCTGATCATGTGACTGATCATGCGCTGATCATGTTTGCTATCATACACTGATCATGTGCCTCTGGAGGCAATAAACAAAGAGCTGAGTAGGCACGAATCAAACAGTCAGCAGGCAATAATCATGGAACTCAGGTGTGAGGAATCATGCTGCTCAGCTGGCAATAATCAAGCAGCTGAGCAGGCAGGAATTACGCAGCACAGCTGGCAATTGTCAAGCAGATGACAGGCAGGAATCGTGCAGCTCAGCTGGCAATTGTCAAGCAGATGAGCAGACAGTAATCACGCAGCTCAGCAGGCCCAGATCACGTGACTGAGCATGCACTGTTCACGTGGCTGATCATACACTGATCACGTGATGATCATGCACTGATCACTTGGATATCATGCACTGATCACGTGGCTGATCATACACTGTTCACGTGTCTGACCATGCACTGATCACGTGGCTGATCATACACTGCTCACGTAACTGATCATGCACTGATCACGTGGCTATCATGCACTGATCACGTGGCTGAACATGCACTGTTCACGTGGCTGATCACACACCTGTCACGTGACATATCATGCACTGATCACGTGGCACTCATGCACTGATCACGTGGCTGATCATACTCTGCTCACGTAACTCATGCACACATCACGTGGCTATCATGCACTGCTCACGTGGCTCGTCATGGAATGATCACGTAGCAACCATATACTGGTAACGTGACTGATCATGCAAAGATCACGTAAATGATCATGCACTGTTCACGTGACTGATCATGTACTGATCACGTGACTGATCATGCACTGACCACGTGGCTATCATGCTCTGCTCACGTGGCTGATCATGCAACGATCACGTAGCAACCATGTACTGGTCACGTGACTGATCATGCACTGATCACGTAATTGATCCTGCACTGATCACGTGGCTCATCATGCACTGATCACGTGGCTGATCACACATGTATCACGTGACTGATCATGCACTGATCCGTGGCTCTCATGCACTGATCACGTGGCTGTCATGCACTGATCACGTGGATATCATGCACTGATCATGTGGCTGATCACACACGTATCACATGACTGATCATGCACTGATCACGTGGCTATCATGCACTGATCACGTGGCTATCATGCACTGATCACGTGGCTGATCAGGCAATGATCACGTAGCTACCATGTACTGGTCACGTGACTGATCATGCACTGATCACGTAATTGATCATGCACTGATCATGTGGCTGATCATGCACTGATCACGTGGCTGATCATACACTGATCACATAACTGATCATGCACTGATCACGTGACTGATCATGCACTGATCACGTGGCTATCATGCACTGATCACGTGGCTGACATACACTGATCACGTGCCTGGTCATGCACTGATCACGTGGCTGATCATGCACTGATCACGTGACTGATCATGCACTGATCACGTGTCTGATCATGCACTGATCACGTGGCTATCATGCACTGCTCACGTGGCTGATCATGCCATGATCACGCAGCTACCATGTACTGGTCACATGACTGATCATGCACTGATCACGTGACTGATCATGCACTGATCACGTGGCTATCATGAACTATCACGTGGCTGATCATGCAATGATCATGTAGCTACCATGTACAGGTCACGTGAATGATCATACACCCATCACGTGACTGATCATGCACTGATCACGTGGCTATCATGCACTGATCACGTGGCTGATCATGCACTGATCACGAGGAAATCATGCACTGATCACGTGGCTGATCATGCACTGATCACGTGACTGATCATGCACTGATCACGTGCTGATCATGCACTGATCACGTGGCTATCATGCACTGATCACGTGGCTGATCATGCACTGATCACGTAGCTATCATGCACTGATCACGTGACTGATCATGCACTGATCACGTAATTGATCATGCACTGATCACGTGGCTGATCATGCACTGATCACGTGGCTGATCATACACTGATCACGTGACTGATCATGCACTGATCACGTGACTGATCATGCACTGATCACGTGGCTATCATGCACTGATCACGTGGCTGATCATGCACTGATCACATGGCTGATCATGCACTGATCACGTGGCTGATCATGCACTGATCACGTGACTGATCATGCACTGATCACGTGACTGATCATGCACTGATCACGTGGCTGATCATGCACTGATCACGTGGCTATCATGCACTGATCACGTGGCTGATCATGCACTGATCACGTGGCTATCATGCACTGATCACGTGACTGATCATGCACTGATCACGTGGCTGATCATGCACTGATCACGTGGCTGATCATGCACTGATCACGTGGCTGATCATGCACTGATCACGTGACTGATCATGCACTGATCACGTGACTGATCATGCACTGATCACGTGTCTGATCATGCACTGATCACGTGGCTATCATGCACTGCTCACGTGGCTGATCATGCCATGATCACGCAGCTACCATGTACTGGTCACATGACTGATCATGCACTGATCACGTGACTGATCATGCAGTGATCACGTGGCTATCATGAACTACTCACGTGGCTGATCATGCAATGATCATGTAGCTACCATGTACAGGTCACGTGAATGATCATACACCCATCAGGTGACTGATCATGCACTGATCACGTGGCTATCATGCACTGATCACGAGACTGATCATGCACTGTTCACGTCTATATCATGCACTGATCACATGACTGCCCATGCACTGATCACGTGGATGATCATACACTAATCTTGTGACAGATCATGCACTGATCACGTGGCTGATCATGCACTGATACCGTGACTGAGCATGGACTGATCACATGACTATCATGTAGTGATCACGTGACTTAATGGCGCTGATCATGTGACTGATCATGCGCTGATCATGTTTGCTATCATACACTGATCATGTGCCTCTGGAGGCAATAAACAAAGAGCTGAGTAGGCACGAATCAAACAGTCAGCAGGCAATAATCATGGAACTCAGGTGTGAGGAATCATGCTGCTCAGCTGGCAATAATCAAGCAGCTGAGCAGGCAGGAATTACGCAGCACAGCTGGCAATTGTCAAGCAGATGACAGGCAGGAATCGTGCAGCTCAGCTGGCAATTGTCAAGCAGATGAGCAGACAGTAATCACGCAGCTCAGCAGGCCCAGATCACGTGACTGAGCATGCACTGTTCACGTGGCTGATCATACACTGATCACGTGATGATCATGCACTGATCACTTGGATATCATGCACTGATCACGTGGCTGATCATACACTGTTCACGTGTCTGACCATGCACTGATCACGTGGCTGATCATGCACTGCTCACGTAACTGATCATGCACTGATCACGTGGCTATCATGCACTGATCACGTGGCTGAACATGCACTGTTCACGTGGCTGATCACACACCTGTCACGTGACATATCATGCACTGATCACGTGGCTATCATGCACTGCTCACGTGGCTCGTCATGGAATGATCACGTAGCAACCATATACTGGTAACGTGACTGATCATGCAAAGATCACGTAAATGATCATGCACTGTTCACGTGACTGATCATGTACTGATCACGTGACTGATCATGCACTGACCACGTGGCTATCATGCTCTGCTCACGTGGCTGATCATGCAACGATCACGTAGCAACCATGTACTGGTCACGTGACTGATCATGCACTGATCACGTAATTGATCCTGCACTGATCACGTGGCTCATCATGCACTGATCACGTGGCTGATCACACATGTATCACGTGACTGATCATGCACTGATCACGTGGCTCTCATGCACTGATCACGTGGCTGTCATGCACTGATCACGTGGATATCATGCACTGATCACGTGGCTGATCACACACGTATCACATGACTGATCATGCACTGATCACGTGGCTATCATGCACTGATCACGTGGCTATCATGCACTGATCACGTGGCTGATCAGGCAATGATCACGTAGCTACCATGTACTGGTCACGTGACTGATCATGCACTGATCACGTAATTGATCATGCACTGATCATGTGGCTGATCATGCACTGATCACGTGGCTGATCATACACTGATCACGTAACTGATCATGCACTGATCACGTGACTGATCATGCACTGATCACGTGGCTATCATGCACTGATCACTTGGCTGACATACACTGATCACGT
The DNA here is from genome assembly GCF_032452875.1 of Bos javanicus. Taxonomy (NCBI): domain Eukaryota; kingdom Metazoa; phylum Chordata; class Mammalia; order Artiodactyla; family Bovidae; genus Bos; species Bos javanicus. The sequence goes on from NW_026893800.1 coordinate 24,006, forward strand.
GCCTGATCATGCACTGATCACGTGACTGATCATGCACTGATCACGTGTCTGATCATGCACTGATCACGTGGCTATCATGCACTGCTCACGTGGCTGATCATGCCATGATCACGCAGCTACCATGTACTGGTCACATGACTGATCATGCACTGATCACGTGACTGATCATGCAGTGATCACGTGGCTATCATGAACTACTCACGTGGCTGATCATGCAATGATCATGTAGCTACCATGTACAGGTCACGTGAATGATCATACACCCATCAGGTGACTGATCATGCACTGATCACGTGGCTATCATGCACTGATCACGAGACTGATCATGCACTGTTCACGTCTATATCATGCACTGATCACATGACTGCCCATGCACTGATCACGTGGATGATCATACACTAATCTTGTGACAGATCATGCACTGATCACGTGGCTGATCATGCACTGATACCGTGACTGAGCATGGACTGATCACATGACTATCATGTAGTGATCACGTGACTTAATGGCGCTGATCATGTGACTGATCATGCGCTGATCATGTTTGCTATCATACACTGATCATGTGCCTCTGGAGGCAATAAACAAAGAGCTGAGTAGGCACGAATCAAACAGTCAGCAGGCAATAATCATGGAACTCAGGTGTGAGGAATCATGCTGCTCAGCTGGCAATAATCAAGCAGCTGAGCAGGCAGGAATTACGCAGCACAGCTGGCAATTGTCAAGCAGATGACAGGCAGGAATCGTGCAGCTCAGCTGGCAATTGTCAAGCAGATGAGCAGACAGTAATCACGCAGCTCAGCAGGCCCAGATCACGTGACTGAGCATGCACTGTTCACGTGGCTGATCATACACTGATCACGTGATGATCATGCACTGATCACGTGGATATCATGCACTGATCACGTGGCTGATCATACACTGTTCACGTGTCTGACCATGCACTGATCACGTGGCTGATCATGCACTGATCACGTGGCTATCATGCACTGATCACGTGGCTGATCATGCACTGATCACGTAGCTACCATGTACTGGTCACGTGACTGATCATGCACTGATCACGTAATTGATCATGCACTGATCACGTGGCTGATCATGCACTGATCACGTGGCTGATCATACACTGATCACGTAACTGATCATGCACTGATCACGTGACTGATCATGCACTGATCACGTGGCTATCATGCACTGATCACGTGGCTGACATACACTGATCACGTGCTGATCATGCACTGATCACGTGGCTGATCATGCACTGATCACGTGACTGATCATGCACTGATCACGTGTCTGATCATGCACTGATCACGTGGCTATCATGCACTGCTCACGTGGCTGATCATGCCATGATCACGCAGCTACCATGTACTGGTCACATGACTGATCATGCACTGATCACGTGACTGATCATGCAGTGATCACGTGGCTATCATGAACTACTCACGTGGCTGATCATGCAATGATCATGTAGCTACCATGTACAGGTCACGTGAATGATCATACACCCATCAGGTGACTGATCATGCACTGATCACGTGGCTATCATGCACTGATCACGAGACTGATCATGCACTGATCACGTCTATATCATGCACTGATCACATGACTGCCCATGCACTGATCACGTGGATGATCATACACTAATCTTGTGACAGATCATGCACTGATCACGTGGCTGATCATGCACTGATACCGTGACTGAGCATGGACTGATCACATGACTATCATGTAGTGATCACGTGACTTAATGGCGCTGATCATGTGACTGATCATGCGCTGATCATGTTTGCTATCATACACTGATCATGTGCCTCTGGAGGCAATAAACAAAGAGCTGAGTAGGCACGAATCAAACAGTCAGCAGGCAATAATCATGGAACTCAGGTGTGAGGAATCATGCTGCTCAGCTGGCAATAATCAAGCAGCTGAGCAGGCAGGAATTACGCAGCACAGCTGGCAATTGTCAAGCAGATGACAGGCAGGAATCGTGCAGCTCAGCTGGCAATTGTCAAGCAGATGAGCAGACAGTAATCACGCAGCTCAGCAGGCCCAGATCACGTGACTGAGCATGCACTGTTCACGTGGCTGATCATACACTGATCACGTGATGATCATGCACTGATCACTTGGATATCATGCACTGATCACGTGGCTGATCATACACTGTTCACGTGTCTGACCATGCACTGATCACGTGGCTGATCATACACTGCTCACGTAACTGATCATGCACTGATCACGTGGCTATCATGCACTGATCACGTGGCTGAACATGCACTGTTCACGTGGCTGATCACACACCTGTCACGTGACATATCATGCACTGATCACGTGGCACTCATGCACTGATCACGTGGCTGATCATACTCTGCTCACGTAACTCATGCACACATCACGTGGCTATCATGCACTGCTCACGTGGCTCGTCATGGAATGATCACGTAGCAACCATATACTGGTAACGTGACTGATCATGCAAAGATCACGTAAATGATCATGCACTGTTCACGTGACTGATCATGTACTGATCACGTGACTGATCATGCACTGATCACGTGGCTATCATGCTCTGCTCACGTGGCTGATCATGCAACGATCACGTAGCAACCATGTACTGGTCACGTGACTGATCATGCACTGATCACGTAATTGATCCTGCACTGATCACGTGGCTCATCATGCACTGATCACGTGGCTGATCACACATGTATCACGTGACTGATCATGCACTGATCCCGTGGCTCTCATGCACTGATCACGTGGCTGTCATGCACTGATCACGTGGATATCATGCACTGATCACGTGGCTGATCACACACGTATCACATGACTGATCATGCACTGATCACGTGGCTATCATGCACTGATCACGTGGCTATCATGCACTGATCACGTGGCTGATCATGCAATGATCACGTAGCTACCATGCACTGGTCACGTGACTGATCATGCACTGATCACGTAATTGATCATGCACTGATCACGTGGCTGATCATGCACTGATCACGTGGCTGATCATGCACTGATCACATGACTGATCATGCACTGATCACGTGACTGATCATGCACTGATCACGTGGCTATCATGCACTGATCACTTGGCTGATCATGCACTGATCACGTGCCTGATCATGCACTGATCACGTGGCTGATCATGCACTGATCACGTGACTGATCATGCACTGATCACGTGTCTGATCATGCACTGATCACGTGACTGATCATGCACTGATCACGTGGCTGATCATGCACTGATCACGTGGCTATCATGCACTGATCACGTGGCTGATCATGCATGATCACGCAGCTACCATGCACTGATCACGTGACTGATCATGCACTGATCACGTGATGATCATGCACTGATCACGTGGACATCATGCACTGATCACGTGGCTGATCATACACTGATCACGTGTCTGATCATGCACTGATCACGTGGCTGATCATACACTGCTCACGTAACTGATCATGCACTGATCACGTGGCTATCATGCACTGATCACGTGGCTGAACATGCACTGTTCACGTGGCTGATCACACACCTGTCACGTGACATATCATGCACTGATCACGTGGCACTCATGCACTGATCACGTGGCTGATCATACTCTGCTCACGTAACTCATGCACTGATCACGTGGCTATCATGCACTGCTCACGTGGCTGTCATGCAATGATCACGTAGCAACCATATACTGGTCACGTGACTGATCATGCACTGATCACGTAAATGATCATGCACTGTTCACGTGACTGATCATGCACTGATCACGTGACTGATCATGCACTGATCACGTGGCTATCATGCACTGCTCACGTGGCTGATCATGCAACGATCACGTAGCAACCATGTACTGGTCACGTGACTGATCATGCACTGATCACGTAATTGATCATGCACTGATCACGTGGCTCATCATGCACTGATCACGTGGCTGATCACACATGTATCACGTGACTGATCATGCACTGATCACGTGGCTCTCATGCACTGATCACGTGGCTGTCATGCACTGATCACGTGGATATCATGCACTGATCACGTGGCTGATCACACACGTATCACATGACTGATCATGCACTGATCACGTGGCTATCATGCACTGATCACGTGGCTGATCATGCACTGATCACGTGGCTGATCATGCACTGATCACGTAACTGATCATGCACTGATCACGTGACTGATCATGCACTGATCACGTGGCTATCATGCACTGATCACGTGGCTGACATACACTGATCACGTGCCTGGTCATGCACTGATCACGTGGCTGATCATGCACTGATCACGTGACTGATCATGCACTGATCACGTGTCTGATCATGCACTGATCACGTGGCTATCATGCACTGCTCACGTGGCTGATCATGCCATGATCACGCAGCTACCATGTACTGGTCACATGACTGATCATGCACTGATCACGTGACTGATCATGCAGTGATCACGTGGCTATCATGAACTACTCACGTGGCTGATCATGCAATGATCATGTAGCTACCATGTACAGGTCACGTGAATGATCATACACCCATCAGGTGACTGATCATGCACTGATCACGTGGCTATCATGCACTGATCACGAGACTGATCATGCACTGTTCACGTCTATATCATGCACTGATCACATGACTGCCCGTGCACTGATCACGTGGATGATCATACACTAATCTTGTGACAGATCATGCACTGATCACGTGGCTGATCATGCACTGATACCGTGACTGAGCATGGACTGATCACATGACTATCATGTAGTGATCACGTGACTTAATGGCGCTGATCATGTGACTGATCATGCGCTGATCATGTTTGCTATCATACACTGATCATGTGCCTCTGGAGGCAATAAACAAAGAGCTGAGTAGGCACGAATCAAACAGTCAGCAGGCAATAATCATGGAACTCAGGTGTGAGGAATCATGCTGCTCAGCTGGCAATAATCAAGCAGCTGAGCAGGCAGGAATTACGCAGCACAGCTGGCAATTGTCAAGCAGATGACAGGCAGGAATCGTGCAGCTCAGCTGGCAATTGTCAAGCAGATGAGCAGACAGTAATCACGCAGCTCAGCAGGCCCAGATCACGTGACTGAGCATGCACTGTTCACGTGGCTGATCATACACTGATCACGTGATGATCATGCACTGATCACTTGGATATCATGCACTGATCACGTGGCTGATCATACACTGTTCACGTGTCTGACCATGCACTGATCACGTGGCTGATCATACACTGCTCACGTAACTGATCATGCACTGATCACGTGGCTATCATGCACTGATCACGTGGCTGAACATGCACTGTTCACGTGGCTGATCACACACCTGTCACGTGACATATCATGCACTGATCACGTGGCACTCATGCACTGATCACGTGGCTGATCATACTCTGCTCACGTAACTCATGCACACATCACGTGGCTATCATGCACTGCTCACGTGGCTCGTCATGGAATGATCACGTAGCAACCATATACTGGTAACGTGACTGATCATGCAAAGATCACGTAAATGATCATGCACTGTTCACGTGACTGATCATGTACTGATCACGTGACTGATCATGCACTGATCACGTGGCTATCATGCTCTGCTCACGTGGCTGATCATGCAACGATCACGTAGCAACCATGTACTGGTCACGTGACTGATCATGCACTGATCACGTAATTGATCCTGCACTGATCACGTGGCTCATCATGCACTGATCACGTGGCTGATCACACATGTATCACGTGACTGATCATGCACTGATCCCGTGGCTCTCATGCACTGATCACGTGGCTGTCATGCACTGATCACGTGGATATCATGCACTGATCACGTGGCTGATCACACACGTATCACATGACTGATCATGCACTGATCACGTGGCTATCATGCACTGATCACGTGGCTATCATGCACTGATCACGTGGCTGATCAGGCAATGATCACGTAGCTACCATGTACTGGTCACGTGACTGATCATGCACTGATCACGTAATTGATCATGCACTGATCATGTGGCTGATCATGCACTGATCACGTGGCTGATCATACACTGATCACATAACTGATCATGCACTGATCACGTGACTGATCATGCACTGATCACGTGGCTATCATGCACTGATCACTTGGCTGACATACACTGATCACGTGCCTGGTCATGCACTGATCACGTGGCTGATCATGCACTGATCACGTGACTGATCATGCACTGATCACGTGGCTGATCATGCACTGATCACGTGACTGATCATGCACTGATCACGTGACTGATCATGCACTGATCACGTGGCTATCATGCACTGATCACGTGGCTGATCATGCATGATCACGCAGCTACCATGCACTGGTCACGTGACTGATCATGCACTGATCACGTGATGATCATGCACTGATCACTTGGACATCATGCACTGATCACGTGGCTGATCATACACTGATCACGTGTCTGATCATGCACTGATCACGTGGCTGATCATGCACTGATCACGTAACTGATCATGCACTGATCACGTGGCTATCATGCACTGATCACGTGGCTGAACATGCACTGTTCACGTGGCTGATCACACACCTGTCACGTGACATATCATGCACTGATCACGTGGCACTCATGCACTGATCACGTGGCTGATCATACACTGCTCACGTAACTCATGCACACATCACGTGGCTATCATGCACTGCTCACGTGGCTGTCATGGAATGATCACGTAGCAACCATATACTGGTAACGTGACTGATCATGCAAAGATCACGTAAATGATCATGCACTGTTCACGTGACTGATCATGCACTGATCACGTGACTGATCATGCACTGATCACGTGGCTATCATGCACTGCTCACGTGGCTGATCATGCACGATCACGTAGCAACCATGTACTGGTCACGTGACTGATCATGCACTGATCACGTAATTGATCATGCACTGATCACGTGGCTCATCATGCACTGATCACGTGGCTGATCACACATGTATCACGTGACTGATCATGCACTGATCACGTGGCTCTCATGCACTGATCACGTGGCTGTCATGCACTGATCACGTGGATATCATGCACTGATCACGTGGCTGATCACACACGTCACGTGACTGATCATGCACTGATCACGTGGCTATCATGCACTGATCACGTGGCTGATCATGCACTGATCACGTGGCTGATCATGCACTGATCACGTAGCTGATCATGCACTGATCACGTGACTGATCATGCACTGATCACGTGGCTATCATGCACTGATCACGTGGCTGACATACACTGATCACGTGCCTGATCATGCACTGATCACGTGGCTGATCATGCACTGATCACGTGACTGATCATGCACTGATCACGTGTCTGATCATGCACTGATCACGTGGCTATCATGCACTGCTCACGTGGCTGATCATGCCATGATCACGCAGCTACCATGTACTGGTCACATGACTGATCATGCACTGATCACGTGACTGATCATGCAGTGATCACGTGGCTATCATGAACTACTCACGTGGCTGATCATGCAATGATCATGTAGCTACCATGTACAGGTCACGTGAATGATCATACACCCATCAGGTGACTGATCATGCACTGATCACGTGGCTATCATGCACTGATCACGAGACTGATCATGCACTGTTCACGTCTATATCATGCACTGATCACATGACTGCCCATGCACTGATCACGTGGATGATCATACACTAATCTTGTGACAGATCATGCACTGATCACGTGGCTGATCATGCACTGATACCGTGACTGAGCATGGACTGATCACATGACTATCATGTAGTGATCACGTGACTTAATGGCGCTGATCATGTGACTGATCATGCGCTGATCATGTTTGCTATCATACACTGATCATGTGCCTCTGGAGGCAATAAACAAAGAGCTGAGTAGGCACGAATCAAACAGTCAGCAGGCAATAATCATGGAACTCAGGTGTGAGGAATCATGCTGCTCAGCTGGCAATAATCAAGCAGCTGAGCAGGCAGGAATTACGCAGCACAGCTGGCAATTGTCAAGCAGATGACAGGCAGGAATCGTGCAGCTCAGCTGGCAATTGTCAAGCAGATGAGCAGACAGTAATCACGCAGCTCAGCAGGCCCAGATCACGTGACTGAGCATGCACTGTTCACGTGGCTGATCATACACTGATCACGTGATGATCATGCACTGATCACTTGGATATCATGCACTGATCACGTGGCTGATCATGCACTGCTCACGTAACTGATCATGCACTGATCACGTGGCTATCATGCACTGATCACGTGGCTGAACATGCACTGTTCACGTGGCTGATCACACACCTGTCATGTGACATATCATGCACTGATCACGTGGCACTCATGCACTGATCACGTGGCTGATCATACTCTGCTCACGTAACTCATGCACACATCACGTGGCTATCATGCACTGCTCACGTGGCTCGTCATGGAATGATCACGTAGCAACCATATACTGGTAACGTGACTGATCATGCAAAGATCACGTAAATGATCATGCACTGTTCACGTGACTGATCATGTACTGATCACGTGACTGATCATGCACTGATCACGTGGCTATCATGCTCTGCTCACGTGGCTGATCATGCAACGATCACGTAGCAACCATGTACTGGTCACGTGACTGATCATGCACTGATCACGTAATTGATCCTGCACTGATCACGTGGCTCATCATGCACTGATCACGTGGCTGATCACACATGTATCACGTGACTGATCATGCACTGATCCCGTGGCTCTCATGCACTGATCACGTGGCTGTCATGCACTGATCACGTGGATATCATGCACTGATCACGTGGCTGATCACACACGTATCACATGACTGATCATGCACTGATCACGTGGCTATCATGCACTGATCACGTGGCTATCATGCACTGATCACGTGGCTGATCATGCAATGATCACGTAGCTACCATGTACTGGTCACGTGACTGATCATGCACTGATCACGTAATTGATCATGCACTGATCATGTGGCTGATCATGCACTGATCACGTGGCTGATCATACACTGATCACATAACTGATCATGCACTGATCACGTGACTGATCATGCACTGATCACGTGGCTATCATGCACTGATCACGTGGCTGACATACACTGATCACGTGCCTGATCATGCACTGATCACGTGGCTGATCATGCACTGATCACGTGACTGATCATGCACTGATCACGTGTCTGATCATGCACTGATCACGTGACTGATCATGCACTGATCACGTGGCTGATCATGCACTGATCACGTGGCTATCATGCACTGATCACGTGGCTGATCATGCATGATCACGCAGCTACCATGCACTGATCACGTGACTGATCATGCACTGATCACGTGATGATCATGCACTGATCACGTGGACATCATGCACTGATCACGTGGCTGATCATACACTGATCACGTGTCTGATCATGCACTGATCACGTGGCTGATCATGCACTGATCACGTGACTGATCATGCACTGATCACGTGGCTATCATGCACTGATCACGTGGCTGATCATGCACTGTTCACGTGGCTGATCACACACTGTCACGTGACTATCATGCACTGATCACGTGGAACTCATGCACTGATCACGTGGCTGATCATACACTGATCACGTAACTCATGCACACATCACGTGGCTATCATGCACTGATCACGTGGCTGTCATGCAATGATCACGTAGCTACCATATACTGGTCACGTGACTGATCATGCACTGATCACGTAAATGATCATGCACTGATCACGTGACTGATCATGCACTGATCACGTGACTGATCATGCACTGATCACGTGGCTATCATGCACTGATCACGTGGCTGATCATGCACGATCACGTAGCAACCATGTACTGGTCACGTGACTGATCATGCACTGATCACGTAATTGATCATGCACTGATCACGTGGCTGATCATGCACTGATCACGTGGCTGATCATGCACTGATCACGTGACTGATCATGCACTGATCACGTGGCTGATCATGCACTGATCACGTGGCTGATCATGCACTGATCACGTGGCTGATCATGCACTGATCACGTGGCTGATCATGCACTGATCACGTGACTGATCATGCACTGATCACGTGGCTATCATGCACTGATCACGTGGCTGATCATGCACTGATCACGTGGCTGATCATGCACTGATCACGTGACTGATCATGCACTGATCACGTGACTGATCATGCACTGATCACGTGGCTGATCATGCACTGATCACGTGGCTGATCATGCACTGATCACGTGGCTGATCATGCACTGATCACGTGACTGATCATGCACCCATCAGGTGACTGATCATGCACTGATCACGTGGCTATCATGCACTGATCACGTGACTGATCATGCACTGATCACGCAGCTATCATGTACTGATCACGTGACTGATCATGCACTGATCACGTGACAGATCATGCACTGATCACGTGGCTGATCATGCACTGACACTGTGACTGAGCATGGACTGATCACATGACTATCGTGTAGTGATCACGTGACTTAATGGCTGATCATGTGACTGATCATGCGCTGATCATGTTTGCTATCATACACTGATCATGTGCCTCTGGAGGCAATAAACAAAGAGCTGAGTAGGCACGAATCAAACAGTCAGCAGGCAATAATCATGGACTGAGGAATCATGCTGCTCAGCTGGCAATAATGCAGCTGAGCAGGCAGGAATTACGCAGCACAGCTGGCAATTGTCAAGCAGATGACAGGCAGGAATCGTGCAGCTCAGCTGGCAATTGTCAAGCAGATGAGCAGACAGTAATCACGCAGCTCAGCAGGCCCAGATCACGTGACTGAGCATGCACTGTTCACGTGGCTGATCATGCACTGATCACGTGATGATCATGCACTGATCACTTGGATATCATGCACTGATCACGTGGCTGATCATACACTGTTCACGTGTCTGACCATGCACTGATCACGTGGCTGATCATACACTGCTCACGTAACTGATCATGCACTGATCACGTGGCTATCATGCACTGATCACGTGGCTGATCATGCACTGATCACGTGGCTGATCATGCACTGTCACGTGACTGATCATGCACTGATCACGTGGCTGATCATGCACTGATCACGTGGCTGATCATGCACTGATCACGTGGCTCATGCACTGATCACGTGGCTGATCATGCACTGATCACGTGACTGATCATGCACTGATCACGTGGCTATCATGCACTGATCACGTGACTGATCATGCACTGATCACGTGAATGATCATGCACTGATCACGTGACTGATCATGCACTGATCACGTGACTGATCATGCACTGATCACGTGGCTATCATGCACTGATCACGTGGCTGATCATGCAATGATCACGTAGCTACCATGTACTGGTCACGTGACTGATCATGCACTGATCACGTAATTGATCATGCACTGATCACGTGGCTGATCATGCACTGATCACGTGGCTGATCACACATGATCACGTGACTGATCATGCACTGATCACGTGGCTGATCATGCACTGATCACGTGGCTGTCATGCACTGATCACGTGGCTGATCATGCACTGATCACGTGGCTGATCATGCACTGATCACGTGACTGATCATGCACTGATCACGTGGCTGATCATGCACTGATCACGTGGCTGATCATGCACTGATCACGTGGCTGATCATGCACTGATCACGTAGCTATCATGCACTGATCACGTGGCTGATCATGCACTGATCACGTGGCTGATCATGCACTGATCACGTGGCTGATCATGCACTGATCACGTGGCTGATCATACACTGATCACATAACTGATCATGCACTGATCACGTGACTGATCATGCACTGATCACGTGGCTGATCATGCACTGATCACGTGGCTGACATGCACTGATCACGTGACTGATCATGCACTGATCACGTGGCTGATCATGCACTGATCACGTGACTGATCATGCACTGATCACGTGACTGATCATGCACTGATCACGTGGCTATCATGCACTGCTCACGTGGCTGATCATGCATGATCACGTAGCTACCATGTACTGGTCACGTGACTGATCATGCACTGATCACGTGACTGATCATGCACTGATCACGTGGCTATCATGCACTGATCACGTGGCTGATCATGCACTGATCACGTCTATATCATGCACTGATCACGTGACTGATCATGCACTGATCACGTGGCTGATCATGCACTGATCACGTGACTGATCATGCACTGATCACGTGGCTGATCATGCACTGATCACGTGACTGATCATGGACTGATCACATGACTATCATGCACTGATCACGTGACTGATCATGGCACTGATCACGTGACTGATCATGCACTGATCACGTGCTATCATGCACTGATCATGTGCCTCTGGATGCAATAATCAAAGATCTGAGTAGGCACTGAATCAAACAGTCAGCATGCAATGATCATGGAACTGCAGGTGTGAGGATCATGCTGATCAGCTGGCAATAATCAAGCAGCTGATCATGCACTGAATTACGCAGCACAGCTGGCAATTGATCAAGCAGATGATCATGCAGGATCGTGCAGCTCAGCTGGCAATTGATCAAGCAGATGAGCAGACAGTAATCACGCAGCTGATCATGCACTGATCACGTGACTGATCATGCACTGATCACGTGGCTGATCATGCACTGATCACGTGATGATCATGCACTGATCACGTGGCTATCATGCACTGATCACGTGGCTGATCATACACTGATCACGTGTCTGATCATGCACTGATCACGTGGCTGATCATGCACTGATCACGTGACTGATCATGCACTGATCACGTGGCTATCATGCACTGATCACGTGGCTGATCATGCACTGATCACGTGGCTGATCATGCACTGGTCACGTGACTGATCATACACCCATCAGGTGACTGATCATGCACTGATCACGTGGCTATCATGCACTGATCACGTGACTGATCATGCACTGATCACGTCTATATCATGCACTGATCACATGACTGATCATGCACTGATCACGTGGATATCATGCACTGATCACGTGACTGATCATGCACTGATCACGTGGCTGATCATGCACTGATCACGTGACTGATCATGCACTGATCACGTGACTGATCATGCACTGATCACGTGACTATCATGCACTGATCACGTGGCTGATCATGCACTGATCATGTAGCTACCATGTACTGGTCACGTGACTGATCATGCACTGATCACGTAATTGATCATGCACTGATCACGTGGCTGATCATGCACTGATCACAGTGGCAGATCATGCAGCTGATCACGTGACTGATCATGCACTGATCACAGTGACTGATCATGCACTGATCACGTGACTAGCATGCACTGATCACGTGGCTGATCATGCACTGATCACGTGATGATCATGCACTGATCACGTGGCTGATCATGCACTGATCACGTGGCTGATCATGCACTGATCACGTGTGATCATGCACTGATCACGTGGCTGATCATGCACTGATCACGTAACTGATCATGCACTGATCACGTGGCTATCATGCACTGATCACGTGGCTGATCATGCACTGATCACGTGGCTGATCATGCACTGATCACGTGACTGATCATGCACTGATCACGTGGCTGATCATGCACTGATCACGTGGCTGATCATGCACTGATCACGTGGCTGATCATGCACTGATCACGTGGCTGATCATGCACTGATCACGTGGCTGATCATGCACTGATCACGTGGCTATCATGCACTGATCACGTGACTGATCATGCACTGATCACGTGGCTGATCATGCACTGATCACGTGACTGATCATGCACTGATCACGTGACTGATCATGCACTGATCACGTGGCTATCATGCACTGATCACGTGGCTGATCATGCAATGATCACGTAGCTACCATGTACTGGTCACGTGACTGATCATGCACTGATCACGTAATTGATCATGCACTGATCACGTGGCTATCATGCACTGATCACGTGGCTGATCATGCACTGATCACGTGACTGATCATGCACTGATCACGTGACTGATCATGCACTGATCACGTGGCTATCATGCACTGATCACGTGGCTGATCATGCACTGATCACGTGGCTGATCATGCACTGATCACGTGACTGATCATGCACTGATCACGTGGCTGATCATGCACTGATCACGTGGCTGATCATGCACTGATCACGTGGCTGATCATGCACTGATCACGTGACTGATCATGCACTGATCACGTGGCTGATCATGCACTGATCACGTGGCTGATCATGCACTGATCACGTGGCTGATCATGCACTGATCACGTGCTATCATGCACTGATCACGTGACTGATCATGCACTGATCACGTGGCTGATCATGCACTGATCACGTGGCTGATCATGCACTGATCACGTGGCTGATCATGCACTGATCACGTGACTGATCATGCACTGATCACGTGACTGATCATGCACTGATCACGTGGCTGATCATGCACTGATCACGTGGCTGATCATGCACTGATCACGTGGCTGATCATGCACTGATCACGTGACTGATCATGCACTGATCACGTGACTGATCATGCACTGATCACGTGGCTGATCATGCACTGATCACGTGGCTGATCATGCACTGATCACGTGGCTGATCATGCACTGATCACGTGACTGATCATGCACTGATCACGTGGCTGATCATGCACTGATCACGTGGCTGATCATGCACTGATCACGTGGCTGATCATGCACTGATCACGTGGCTGATCATGCACTGATCACGTGGCTGATCATGCACTGATCACGTGACTGATCATGCACTGATCACGTGACTGATCATGCACTGATCACGTGGCTATCATGCACTACTCACGTGGCTGATCATGCAATGATCATGTAGCTACCATGTACAGGTCACGTGAATGATCATACACCCATCAGGTGACTGATCATGCACTGATCACGTGGCTATCATGCACTGATCACGAGACTGATCATGCACTGATCACGTCTATATCATGCACTGATCACATGACTGCCCATGCACTGATCACGTGGATGATCATACACTAATCTTGTGACAGATCATGCACTGATCACGTGGCTGATCATGCACTGATACGTGACTGAGCATGGACTGATCACATGACTATCATGTAGTGATCACGTGACTTAATGGCACTGATCATGTGACTGATCATGCGCTGATCATGTTTGCTATCATACACTGATCATGTGCCTCTGGAGGCAATAAACAAAGAGCTGAGTAGGCACGAATCAAACAGTCAGCAGGCAATAATCATGGAACTCAGGTGTGAGGAATCATGCTGCTCAGCTGGCAATAATCAAGCAGCTGAGCAGGCAGGAATTACGCAGCACAGCTGGCAATTGTCAAGCAGATGACAGGCAGGAATCGTGCAGCTCAGCTGGCAATTGTCAAGCAGATGAGCAGACAGTAATCACGCAGCTCAGCAGGCCCAGATCACGTGACTGAGCATGCACTGTTCACGTGGCTGATCATACACTGATCACGTGATGATCATGCACTGATCACTTGGATATCATGCACTGATCACGTGGCTGATCATACACTGATCACGTGTCTGATCATGCACTGATCACGTGGCTGATCATGCACTGATCACGTAACTGATCATGCACTGATCACGTGGCTATCATGCACTGATCACGTGGCTGATCATGCACTGATCACGTGGCTATCATGCACTGATCACGTGACTGATCATGCACTGATCACGTAACTGATCATGCACTGATCACGTGGCTGATCATGCACTGATCACGTGGCTGATCATGCACTGATCACGTGACTGATCATGCACTGATCACGTGACTGATCATGCACTGATCACGTGGCTATCATGCACTGATCACGTGGCTGATCATGCACTGATCACGTGACTGATCATGCACTGATCACGTGACTGATCATGCACTGATCACGTGACTGATCATGCACTGATCACGTGGCTATCATGCACTGATCACGTGGCTGATCATGCAATGATCACGTAGCTACCATGTACTGGTCACGTGACTGATCATGCACTGATCACGTAATTGATCATGCACTGATCACGTGGCTGATCATGCACTGATCACGTGGCTGATCATGCACTGATCACGTGACTGATCATGCACTGATCACGTGACTGATCATGCACTGATCACGTGGCTATCATGCACTGATCACGTGGCTGATCATGCACTGATCACGTGGCTGATCATGCACTGATCACGTGGCTGATCATGCACTGATCACGTGACTGATCATGCACTGATCACGTGTCTGATCATGCACTGATCACGTGGCTGATCATGCACTGATCACGTAACTGATCATGCACTGATCACGTGGCTATCATGCACTGATCACGTGGCTGATCATGCACTGATCACGTGGCTGATCACACACTGTCACGTGACTATCATGCACTGATCACGTGGCACTCATGCACTGATCACGTGGCTGATCATACACTGATCACGTGACTCATGCACTGATCACGTGGCTATCATGCACTGATCACGTGGCTGTCATGCACTGATCACGTAGCAACCATGCACTGGTCACGTGACTGATCATGCACTGATCACGTGTGATCATGCACTGATCACGTGACTGATCATGCACTGATCACGTGACTGATCATGCACTGATCACGTGGCTATCATGCACTGATCACGTGGCTGATCATGCATGATCACGTAGCTACCATGTACTGGTCACGTGACTGATCATGCACTGATCACGTGACTGATCATGCACTGATCACGTGGCTATCATGCACTGATCACGTGGCTGATCATGCACTGATCACGTAGCTATCATGCACTGATCACGTGACTGATCATGCACTGATCACGTGGCTATCATGCACTGATCACGTGGCTGATCATGCACTGATCACGTGCTGATCATGCACTGATCACGTGTCTGATCATGCACTGATCACGTGGCTATCATGCACTGCTCACGTGGCTGATCATGCCATGATCACGCAGCTACCATGTACTGGTCACATGACTGATCATGCACTGATCACGTGACTGATCATGCAGTGATCACGTGGCTATCATGCACTACTCACGTGGCTGATCATGCAATGATCATGTAGCTACCATGTACAGGTCACGTGAATGATCATACACCCATCAGGTGACTGATCATGCACTGATCACGTGGCTATCATGCACTGATCACGAGACTGATCATGCACTGTTCACGTCTATATCATGCACTGATCACATGACTGCCCATGCACTGATCACGTGGATGATCATACACTAATCTTGTGACAGATCATGCACTGATCACGTGGCTGATCATGCACTGATACCGTGACTGAGCATGGACTGATCACATGACTATCATGTAGTGATCACGTGACTTAATGGCGCTGATCATGTGACTGATCATGCGCTGATCATGTTTGCTATCATACACTGATCATGTGCCTCTGGAGGCAATAAACAAAGAGCTGAGTAGGCACGAATCAAACAGTCAGCAGGCAATAATCATGGAACTCAGGTGTGAGGAATCATGCTGCTCAGCTGGCAATAATCAAGCAGCTGAGCAGGCAGGAATTACGCAGCACAGCTGGCAATTGTCAAGCAGATGACAGGCAGGAATCGTGCAGCTCAGCTGGCAATTGTCAAGCAGATGAGCAGACAGTAATCACGCAGCTCAGCAGGCCCAGATCACGTGACTGAGCATGCACTGTTCACGTGGCTGATCATACACTGATCACGTGATGATCATGCACTGATCACTTGGATATCATGCACTGATCACGTGGCTGATCATACACTGTTCACGTGTCTGACCATGCACTGATCACGTGGCTGATCATGCACTGATCACGTAACTGATCATGCACTGATCACGTGGCTGATCATGCACTGATCACGTGGCTGATCACACACCTGTCACGTGACATATCATGCACTGATCACGTGGCACTCATGCACTGATCACGTGGCTGATCATACACTGCTCACGTAACTCATGCACACATCACGTGGCTATCATGCACTGCTCACGTGGCTGTCATGGAATGATCACGTAGCAACCATATACTGGTCACGTGACTGATCATGCAAAGATCACGTAAATGATCATGCACTGTTCACGTGACTGATCATGTACTGATCACGTGACTGATCATGCACTGATCACGTGGCTATCATGCTCTGCTCACGTGGCTGATCATGCAACGATCACGTAGCAACCATGTACTGGTCACGTGACTGATCATGCACTGATCACGTAATTGATCCTGCACTGATCACGTGGCTCATCATGCACTGATCACGTGGCTGATCACACATGTATCACGTGACTGATCATGCACTGATCACGTGGCTCTCATGCACTGATCACGTGGCTGTCATGCACTGATCACGTGGATATCATGCACTGATCACGTGGCTGATCACACACGTATCACATGACTGATCATGCACTGATCACGTGGCTATCATGCACTGATCACGTGGCTATCATGCACTGATCACGTGGCTGATCATGCAATGATCACGTACTACCATGTACTGGTCACGTGACTGATCATGCACTGATCACGTGATTGATCATGCACTGATCACGTGGCTGATCATGCACTGATCACGTGGCTGATCATGCACTGATCACGTGGCTGATCATGCACTGATCACGTGGCTGATCATGATCATGCTGATCACGTGGCTGATCATGCACTGATCACGTGGCTATCATGCACTGATCACGTGGCTGATCATGCACTGATCACGTGGCTGATCATGCACTGATCACGTGACTGATCATGCACTGATCACGTGTCTGATCATGCACTGATCACGTGGCTATCATGCACTGCTCACGTGGCTGATCATGCCATGATCACGCAGCTACCATGTACTGGTCACATGACTGATCATGCACTGATCACGTGACTGATCATGCACTGATCACGTGGCTATCATGCACTACTCACGTGGCTGATCATGCAATGATCATGTAGCTACCATGTACAGGTCACGTGAATGATCATACACCCATCAGGTGACTGATCATGCACTGATCACGTGGCTATCATGCACTGATCACGTGACTGATCATGCACTGATCACGTCTATATCATGCACTGATCACATGACTGATCATGCACTGATCACGTGGATGATCATGCACTGATCACGTGACAGATCATGCACTGATCACGTGGCTGATCATGCACTGATCACGTGACTGATCATGGACTGATCACGTGACTATCATGTAGTGATCACGTGACTGATCATGCGCTGATCATGTGGCTATCATGCACTGATCATGTGGCTATCATACACTGATCATGCAGCTAAACAAAGACTGAGTCACATCACAGATCATGCACTGATCAGGTGACTGATCATGCAGCTGATCAAGCAGCTGAGCAGGCAGGAATTACGCAGCACAGCTGGCAATTGTCAAGCAGATGACAGGTAGCTATCATGTCACAGCTCACGTGAATGAGCAGACACCCATCACGTGACTGAGCATGCACTGATCACGTGGCTGATCATGCACTGATCACGTGACTGATCATGCACTGATCACGTGATATCATGCACTGATCACATGACTGCCCATGCACTGATCACGTGGCTGATCATACACTGTTCACGTGACTGATCATGCACTGATCACGTGGCTGATCATGCACTGATCACGTGACTGAGCATGCACTGATCACGTGGCTATCATGCACTGATCACGTGACTTAATGCACTGATCACGTGGCTGATCATGCACTGATCACGTGCTATCATACACTGATCACGTGCCTCTCAGGCATAAACACGAGCTGAGTATGCACGAATCAAACAGTCAGCAGGCAATAATCATGGAACTCAGGTGTGAGGAATCATGCTGCTCAGCTGGCAATAATCAAGCACTGATCAGGCAGGATCATGCAGCACGTGCTGGCAATTGTCACGCAGATGACATGCAGGATCGTGCAGCTCAGCTGGCAATTGATCACGCAGATGAGCAGACAGTAATCACGCAGCTCATCAGGCCCAGATCACGTGACTGATCATGCACTGATCACGTGGCTGATCATGCACTGATCACGTGATGATCATGCACTGATCACGTGGCTATCATGCACTGATCACGTGGCTGATCACACATGTATCACGTGACTGATCATGCACTGATCACGTGGCTGATCATGCACTGATCACGTGGCTGATCATGCACTGATCACGTGGCTATCATGCACTGATCACGTGGCTGATCACACACCTATCACATGACTGATCATGCACTGATCACGTGGCTATCATGCACTGATCACGTGGCTGATCATGCAATGATCACGTAGCTACATGCACTGGTCACGTGCTGATCATGCACTGATCACGTGGCTGATCATGCACTGATCACGTGGCTGATCATGCACTGATCACGTGGCTGATCATGCACTGATCACGTAACTGATCATGCACTGATCACGTGACTGATCATGCACTGATCACGTGGCTATCATGCACTGATCACGTGGCTATCATGCACTGATCACGTGGCTGATCATGCACTGATCACGTGGCTGATCATGCACTGATCACGTGACTGATCATGCACTGATCACGTGTCTGATCATGCACTGATCACGTGGCTATCATGCACTGATCACGTGGCTGATCACACATGTATCACGTGACTGATCATGCACTGATCACGTGGCTGATCATGCACTGATCACGTGGCTATCATGCACTGATCACGTGGCTATCATGCACTGATCACGTGGCTGATCACACACGTGATCACATGACTGATCATGCACTGATCACGTGGCTATCATGCACTGATCACGAGACTGATCATGCACTGATCACGTCTATATCATGCACTGATCACATGACTGCTATGCACTGATCACGTGGATGATCATACACTAATCTTGTGACAGATCATGCACTGATCACGTGGCTGATCATGCACTGATACCGTGACTGAGCATGGACTGATCACATGACTATCATGTAGTGATCACGTGACTTAATGGCGCTGATCATGTGACTGATCATGCGCTGATCATGTTTGCTATCATACACTGATCATGTGCCTCTGGAGGCAATAAACAAAGAGCTGAGTAGGCACGAATCAAACAGTCAGCAGGCAATAATCATGGAACTCAGGTGTGAGGAATCATGCTGCTCAGCTGGCAATAATCAAGCAGCTGAGCAGGCAGGAATCGTGCAGCTCAGCTGGCAATTGTCAAGCAGATGAGCAGACAGTAATCACGCAGCTCAGCAGGCCCAGATCACGTGACTGAGCATGCACTGTTCACGTGGCTGATCATACACTGATCACGTGATGATCATGCACTGATCACTTGGATATCATGCACTGATCACGTGGCTGATCATACACTGTTCACGTGTCTGACCATGCACTGATCACGTGGCTGATCATACACTGCTCACGTAACTGATCATGCACTGATCACGTGGCTATCATGCACTGATCACGTGGCTGAACATGCACTGTTCACGTGGCTGATCACACACCTGTCACGTGACATATCATGCACTGATCACGTGGCACTCATGCACTGATCACGTGGCTGATCATACTCTGCTCACGTAACTCATGCACACATCACGTGGCTATCATGCACTGCTCACGTGGCTCGTCATGGAATGATCACGTAGCAACCATATACTGGTAACGTGACTGATCATGCAAAGATCACGTAAATGATCATGCACTGTTCACGTGACTGATCATGTACTGATCACGTGACTGATCATGCACTGATCACGTGGCTATCATGCTCTGCTCACGTGGCTGATCATGCAACGATCACGTAGCAACCATGTACTGGTCACGTGACTGATCATGCACTGATCACGTAATTGATCCTGCACTGATCACGTGGCTCATCATGCACTGATCACGTGGCTGATCACACATGTATCACGTGACTGATCATGCACTGATCACGTGGCTATCATGCACTGATCACGTGGCTATCATGCACTGATCACGTGACTGATCATGCACTGATCACGTGACTGATCATGCACTGATCACGTGGCTATCATGCACTGATCACGTGGCTGATCATGCACTGATCACGTGGCTGATCATGCACTGATCACGTGGCTGATCATGCACTGATCACGTGACTGATCATGCACTGATCACGTGACTGATCATGCACTGATCACGTGGCTGATCATGCACTGATCACGTGGCTGATCATGCACTGATCACGTGGCTGATCATGCACTGATCACGTAGCTATCATGCACTGATCACGTGACTGATCATGCACTGATCACGTGGCTGATCATGCACTGATCACGTGGCTGATCATGCACTGATCACGTGGCTGATCATGCACTGATCACGTGACTGATCATGCACTGATCACGTGACTGATCATGCACTGATCACGTGGCTATCATGCACTGATCACGTGGCTGATCATGCACTGATCACGTGGCTGATCATGCACTGATCACGTGCACTGATCACGTGACTGATCATGCACTGATCACGTGACTGATCATGCACTGATCACGTGGCTATCATGCACTACTCACGTGGCTGATCATGCAATGATCATGTAGCTACCATGTACAGGTCACGTGAATGATCATACACCCATCAGGTGACTGATCATGCACTGATCACGTGGCTATCATGCACTGATCACGAGACTGATCATGCACTGTTCACGTCTATATCATGCACTGATCACATGACTGCCCATGCACTGATCACGTGGATGATCATACACTAATCTTGTGACAGATCATGCACTGATCACGTGGCTGATCATGCACTGATACCGTGACTGAGCATGGACTGATCACATGACTATCATGTAGTGATCACGTGACTTAATGGCACTGATCATGTGACTGATCATGCGCTGATCATGTTTGCTATCATACACTGATCATGTGCCTCTGGAGGCAATAAACAAAGAGCTGAGTAGGCACGAATCAAACAGTCAGCAGGCAATAATCATGGAACTCAGGTGTGAGGAATCATGCTGCTCAGCTGGCAATAATCAAGCAGCTGAGCAGGCAGGAATTACGCAGCACAGCTGGCAATTGTCAAGCAGATGACAGGCAGGAATCGTGCAGCTCAGCTGGCAATTGTCAAGCAGATGAGCAGACAGTAATCACGCAGCTCAGCAGGCCCAGATCACGTGACTGAGCATGCACTGTTCACGTGGCTGATCATACACTGATCACGTGATGATCATGCACTGATCACTTGGATATCATGCACTGATCACGTGGCTGATCATACACTGTTCACGTGTCTGACCATGCACTGATCACGTGGCTGATCATACACTGCTCACGTAACTGATCATGCACTGATCACGTGGCTATCATGCACTGATCACGTGGCTGATCATGCACTGATCACGTGGCTATCATGCACTGGTCACGTGACTGATCATGCACTGATCACGTGACTGATCATGCACTGATCACGTGGCTGATCATGCACTGATCACGTGGCTGATCATGCACTGATCACGTGACTGATCATGCACTGATCACGTGACTGATCATGCACTGATCACGTGGCTATCATGCACTGATCACGTGGCTGATCATGCACTGATCACGTGACTGATCATGCACTGATCACGTGACTGATCATGCACTGATCACGTGACTGATCATGCACTGATCACGTGGCTATCATGCACTGATCACGTGGCTGATCATGCAATGATCACGTAGCTACCATGTACTGGTCACGTGACTGATCATGCACTGATCACGTAATTGATCATGCACTGATCACGTGGCTGATCATGCACTGATCACGTGGCTGATCATGCACTGATCACGTGACTGATCATGCACTGATCACGTGACTGATCATGCACTGATCACGTGGCTATCATGCACTGATCACGTGGCTGATCATGCACTGATCACGTGACTGATCATGCACTGATCACGTGGCTGATCATGCACTGATCACGTGGCTGATCATGCACTGATCACGTGGCTGATCATGCACTGATCACGTGGCTGATCATGCACTGATCACGTAACTGATCATGCACTGATCACGTGGCTATCATGCACTGATCACGTGGCTGATCATGCACTGATCACGTGGCTGATCATGCACTGATCACGTGACTATCATGCACTGATCACGTGGCACTCATGCACTGATCACGTGGCTGATCATACTGATCACGTAACTCATGCACTGATCACGTGGCTATCATGCACTGATCACGTGGCTGTCATGCAATGATCACGTAGCTACCATGCACTGGTCACGTGACTGATCATGCACTGATCACGTGACTGATCATGCACTGATCACGTGACTGATCATGCACTGATCACGTGACTGATCATGCACTGATCACGTGGCTATCATGCACTGATCACGTGGCTGATCATGCATGATCACGCAGCTACCATGTACTGGTCACGTGACTGATCATGCACTGATCACGTGACTGATCATGCACTGATCACGTGGCTATCATGCACTGATCACGTGGCTGATCATGCACTGATCACGTGCTATCATGCACTGATCACGTGACTGATCATGCACTGATCACGTGGCTATCATGCACTGATCACGTGGCTGATCATGCACTGATCACGTGGCTGATCATGCACTGATCACGTGACTGATCATGCACTGATCACGTGGCTATCATGCACTGATCACGTGGCTGATCATGCATGATCACGCAGCTACATGCACTGATCACGTGACTGATCATGCACTGATCACGTGACTGATCATGCACTGATCACGTGGCTATCATGCACTGATCACGTGGCTGATCATGCACTGATCACGTAGCTACCATGCACTGATCACGTGACTGATCATGCACTGATCACGTAATTGATCATGCACTGATCACGTGGCTGATCATGCACTGATCACGTGGCTGATCATGCACTGATCACGTGACTGATCATGCACTGATCACGTGACTGATCATGCACTGATCACGTGGCTGATCATGCACTGATCACGTGGCTATCATGCACTGATCACGTGGCTGATCATGCACTGATCACGTAGCTACCATGCACTGATCACGTGACTGATCATGCACTGATCACGTAATTGATCATGCACTGATCACGTGGCTGATCATGCACTGATCACGTGGCTGATCATGCACTGATCACGTGACTGATCATGCACTGATCACGTGACTGATCATGCACTGATCACGTGGCTATCATGCACTGATCACGTGGCTGATCATGCACTGATCACGTGGCTGATCATGCACTGATCACGTGGCTGATCATGCACTGATCACGTGACTGATCATGCACTGATCACGTGACTGATCATGCACTGATCACGTGGCTATCATGCACTGCTCACGTGGCTGATCATGCAATGATCATGTAGCTACCATGTACAGGTCACGTGAATGATCATACACCCATCAGGTGACTGATCATGCACTGATCACGTGGCTATCATGCACTGATCACGAGACTGATCATGCACTGATCACGTCTATATCATGCACTGATCACATGACTGCCCATGCACTGATCACGTGGATGATCATACACTAATCTTGTGACAGATCATGCACTGATCACGTGGCTGATCATGCACTGATACCGTGACTGAGCATGGACTGATCACATGACTATCATGTAGTGATCACGTGACTTAATGGCACTGATCATGTGACTGATCATGCGCTGATCATGTTTGCTATCATACACTGATCATGTGCCTCTGGAGGCAATAAACAAAGAGCTGAGTAGGCACGAATCAAACAGTCAGCAGGCAATAATCATGGAACTCAGGTGTGAGGAATCATGCTGCTCAGCTGGCAATAATCAAGCAGCTGAGCAGGCAGGAATTACGCAGCACAGCTGGCAATTGTCAAGCAGATGACAGGCAGGAATCGTGCAGCTCAGCTGGCAATTGTCAAGCAGATGAGCAGACAGTAATCACGCAGCTCAGCAGGCCCAGATCACGTGACTGAGCATGCACTGTTCACGTGGCTGATCATACTGATCACGTGATGATCATGCACTGATCACTTGGATATCATGCACTGATCACGTGGCTGATCATACACTGTTCACGTGTCTGACCATGCACTGATCACGTGGCTGATCATACACTGCTCACGTAACTGATCATGCACTGATCACGTGGCTATCATGCACTGATCACGTGGCTGATCATGCACTGATCACGTGGCTATCATGCACTGATCACGTGACTGATCATGCACTGATCACGTGACTGATCATGCACTGATCACGTGGCTGATCATGCACTGATCACGTGGCTGATCATGCACTGATCACGTGACTGATCATGCACTGATCACGTGACTGATCATGCACTGATCACGTGGCTATCATGCACTGATCACGTGGCTGATCATGCACTGATCACGTGACTGATCATGCACTGATCACGTGACTGATCATGCACTGATCACGTGACTGATCATGCACTGATCACGTGGCTATCATGCACTGATCACGTGGCTGATCATGCAATGATCACGTAGCTACCATGTACTGGTCACGTGACTGATCATGCACTGATCACGTAATTGATCATGCACTGATCACGTGGCTGATCATGCACTGATCACGTGGCTGATCATGCACTGATCACGTGACTGATCATGCACTGATCACGTGACTGATCATGCACTGATCACGTGGCTATCATGCACTGATCACGTGGCTGATCATGCACTGATCACGTGACTGATCATGCACTGATCACGTGGCTGATCATGCACTGATCACGTGACTGATCATGCACTGATCACGTGTCTGATCATGCACTGATCACGTGGCTGATCATGCACTGATCACGTAACTGATCATGCACTGATCACGTGGCTATCATGCACTGATCACGTGGCTGATCATGCACTGATCACGTGGCTGATCACACACTGTCACGTGACTATCATGCACTGATCACGTGGCACTCATGCACTGATCACGTGGCTGATCATACACTGATCACGTGACTCATGCACATCACGTGGCTATCATGCACTGATCACGTGGCTGTCATGCACTGATCACGTAGCTACCATATACTGGTCACGTGACTGATCATGCACTGATCACGTAAATGATCATGCACTGATCACGTGACTGATCATGCACTGATCACGTGACTGATCATGCACTGATCACGTGGCTATCATGCACTGATCACGTGGCTGATCATGCATGATCACGTAGCTACCATGTACTGGTCACGTGACTGATCATGCACTGATCACGTGACTGATCATGCACTGATCACGTGGCTATCATGCACTGATCACGTGGCTGATCATGCACTGATCACGTGGCTATCATGCACTGATCACGTGACTGATCATGCACTGATCACGTGGCTATCATGCACTGATCACGTGGCTGATCATGCACTGATCACGTGGCTGATCATGCACTGATCACGTGACTGATCATGCACTGATCACGTGGCTATCATGCACTGCTCACGTGGCTGATCATGCCATGATCACGCAGCTACCATGTACTGGTCACATGACTGATCATGCACTGATCACGTGACTGATCATGCAGTGATCACGTGGCTATCATGCACTACTCACGTGGCTGATCATGCAATGATCATGTAGCTACCATGTACAGGTCACGTGAATGATCATACACCCATCAGGTGACTGATCATGCACTGATCACGTGGCTATCATGCACTGATCACGAGACTGATCATGCACTGTTCACGTCTATATCATGCACTGATCACATGACTGCCCATGCACTGATCACGTGGATGATCATACACTAATCTTGTGACAGATCATGCACTGATCACGTGGCTGATCATGCACTGATACCGTGACTGAGCATGGACTGATCACATGACTATCATGTAGTGATCACGTGACTTAATGGCGCTGATCATGTGACTGATCATGCGCTGATCATGTTTGCTATCATACACTGATCATGTGCCTCTGGAGGCAATAAACAAAGAGCTGAGTAGGCACGAATCAAACAGTCAGCAGGCAATAATCATGGAACTCAGGTGTGAGGAATCATGCTGCTCAGCTGGCAATAATCAAGCAGCTGAGCAGGCAGGAATTACGCAGCACAGCTGGCAATTGTCAAGCAGATGACAGGCAGGAATCGTGCAGCTCAGCTGGCAATTGTCAAGCAGATGAGCAGACAGTAATCACGCAGCTCAGCAGGCCCAGATCACGTGACTGAGCATGCACTGTTCACGTGGCTGATCATACACTGATCACGTGATGATCATGCACTGATCACTTGGATATCATGCACTGATCACGTGGCTGATCATACACTGTTCACGTGTCTGACCATGCACTGATCACGTGGCTGATCATGCACTGCTCACGTAACTGATCATGCACTGATCACGTGGCTGAACATGCACTGTTCACGTGGCTGATCACACACCTGTCACGTGACATATCATGCACTGATCACGTGGCACTCATGCACTGATCACGTGGCTGATCATACTCTGCTCACGTAACTCATGCACACATCACGTGGCTATCATGCACTGCTCACGTGGCTCGTCATGGAATGATCACGTAGCAACCATATACTGGTCACGTGACTGATCATGCAAAGATCACGTAAATGATCATGCACTGTTCACGTGACTGATCATGTACTGATCACGTGACTGATCATGCACTGATCACGTGGCTATCATGCTCTGCTCACGTGGCTGATCATGCAACGATCACGTAGCAACCATGTACTGGTCACGTGACTGATCATGCACTGATCACGTAATTGATCCTGCACTGATCACGTGGCTCATCATGCACTGATCACGTGGCTGATCACACATGTATCACGTGACTGATCATGCACTGATCCCGTGGCTCTCATGCACTGATCACGTGGCTGTCATGCACTGATCACGTGGATATCATGCACTGATCACGTGGCTGATCACACACGTATCACATGACTGATCATGCACTGATCACGTGGCTATCATGCACTGATCACGTGGCTATCATGCACTGATCACGTGGCTGATCAGGCAATGATCACGTAGCTACCATGTACTGGTCACGTGACTGATCATGCACTGATCACGTGATTGATCATGCACTGATCATGTGGCTGATCATGCACTGATCACGTGGCTGATCATACACTGATCACATAACTGATCATGCACTGATCACGTGACTGATCATGCACTGATCACGTGGCTATCATGCACTGATCACTTGGCTGGACATGCACTGATCACGTGCCTGATCATGCACTGATCACGTGACTGATCATGCACTGATCACGTGTCTGATCATGCACTGATCACGTGGCTATCATGCACTGCTCACGTGGCTGATCATGCCATGATCACGCAGCTACCATGTACTGGTCACATGACTGATCATGCACTGATCACGTGACTGATCATGCAGTGATCACGTGGCTATCATGAACTACTCACGTGGCTGATCATGCAATGATCATGTAGCTACCATGTACAGGTCACGTGAATGATCATACACCCATCAGGTGACTGATCATGCACTGATCACGTGGCTATCATGCACTGATCACGAGACTGATCATGCACTGTTCACGTCTATATCATGCACTGATCACATGACTGCCCGTGCACTGATCACGTGGATGATCATACACTAATCTTGTGACAGATCATGCACTGATCACGTGGCTGATCATGCACTGATACCGTGACTGAGCATGGACTGATCACATGACTATCATGTAGTGATCACGTGACTTAATGGCGCTGATCATGTGACTGATCATGCGCTGATCATGTTTGCTATCATACACTGATCATGTGCCTCTGGAGGCAATAAACAAAGAGCTGAGTAGGCACGAATCAAACAGTCAGCAGGCAATAATCATGGAACTCAGGTGTGAGGAATCATGCTGCTCAGCTGGCAATAATCAAGCAGCTGAGCAGGCAGGAATTACGCAGCACAGCTGGCAATTGTCAAGCAGATGACAGGCAGGAATCGTGCAGCTCAGCTGGCAATTGTCAAGCAGATGAGCAGACAGTAATCACGCAGCTCAGCAGGCCCAGATCACGTGACTGAGCATGCACTGTTCACGTGGCTGATCATACACTGATCACGTGATGATCATGCACTGATCACTTGGATATCATGCACTGATCACGTGGCTGATCATACACTGTTCACGTGTCTGACCATGCACTGATCACGTGGCTGATCATACACTGCTCACGTAACTGATCATGCACTGATCACGTGGCTATCATGCACTGATCACGTGGCTGAACATGCACTGTTCACGTGGCTGATCACACACCTGTCACGTGACATATCATGCACTGATCACGTGGCACTCATGCACTGATCACGTGGCTGATCATACTCTGCTCACGTAACTCATGCACACATCACGTGGCTATCATGCACTGCTCACGTGGCTGTCATGGAATGATCACGTAGCAACCATATACTGGTCACGTGACTGATCATGCACTGATCACGTAACTGATCATGCACTGATCACGTGGCTGATCATGCACTGATCACGTGGCTGATCACACATGATCACGTGACTGATCATGCACTGATCACGTGGCTATCATGCACTGATCACGTGGCTGATCATGCACTGATCACGTGGATATCATGCACTGATCACGTGGCTGATCACACACGTATCACGTGACTGATCATGCACTGATCACGTGGCTATCATGCACTGATCACGTGGCTATCATGCACTGATCACGTGGCTGATCATGCACTGATCACGTAGCTACCATGTACTGATCACGTGACTGATCATGCACTGATCACGTGATTGATCATGCACTGATCACGTGGCTGATCATGCACTGATCACGTGGCTGATCATGCACTGATCACGTGACTGATCATGCACTGATCACGTGACTGATCATGCACTGATCACGTGGCTATCATGCACTGATCACGTGGCTGATCATGCACTGATCACGTGCCTGATCATGCACTGATCACGTGGCTGATCATGCACTGATCACGTGACTGATCATGCACTGATCACGTGTCTGATCATGCACTGATCACGTGGCTATCATGCACTGATCACGTGGCTGATCATGCCATGATCACGCAGCTACCATGTACTGGTCACATGACTGATCATGCACTGATCACGTGACTGATCATGCACTGATCACGTGGCTATCATGCACTATCACGTGGCTGATCATGCACTGATCATGTAGCTACCATGTACTGGTCACGTGAATGATCATGCACTGATCACGTGACTGATCATGCACTGATCACGTGGCTATCATGCACTGATCACGTGACTGATCATGCACTGATCACGTGGCTGATCATGCACTGATCACGTGGCTGATCACACATGATCACGTGACTGATCATGCACTGATCACGTGGCTATCATGCACTGATCACGTGGCTGATCATGCACTGATCACGTGGATATCATGCACTGATCACGTGGCTGATCACACACGTATCACGTGACTGATCATGCACTGATCACGTGGCTATCATGCACTGATCACGTGGCTATCATGCACTGATCACGTGGCTGATCATGCACTGATCACGTAGCTACCATGTACTGGTCACGTGACTGATCATGCACTGATCACGTAATTGATCATGCACTGATCATGGCTGATCATGCACTGATCACGTGGCTGATCATGCACTGATCACGTAACTGATCATGCACTGATCACGTGACTGATCATGCACTGATCACGTGGCTATCATGCACTGATCACGTGGCTGACATGCACTGATCACGTGCCTGATCATGCACTGATCACGTGGCTGATCATGCACTGATCACGTGACTGATCATGCACTGATCACGTGTCTGATCATGCACTGATCACGTGGCTATCATGCACTGCTCACGTGGCTGATCATGCATGATCACGCAGCTACCATGTACTGGTCACATGACTGATCATGCACTGATCACGTGACTGATCATGCACTGATCACGTGGCTATCATGCACTACTCACGTGGCTGATCATGCAATGATCATGTAGCTACCATGTACAGGTCACGTGAATGATCATACACCCATCAGGTGACTGATCATGCACTGATCACGTGGCTATCATGC
The DNA here is from genome assembly GCF_032452875.1 of Bos javanicus. Classification (NCBI taxonomy): domain Eukaryota; kingdom Metazoa; phylum Chordata; class Mammalia; order Artiodactyla; family Bovidae; genus Bos; species Bos javanicus. Next base: position 56,142 of record NW_026893800.1, read on the forward strand.
ACTGATCACGTGACTGATCATGCACTGATCACGTCTATATCATGCACTGATCACATGACTGCCCATGCACTGATCACGTGGATGATCATACACTAATCTTGTGACAGATCATGCACTGATCACGTGGCTGATCATGCACTGATACCGTGACTGAGCATGGACTGATCACATGACTATCATGTAGTGATCACGTGACTTAATGGCACTGATCATGTGACTGATCATGCGCTGATCATGTTTGCTATCATACACTGATCATGTGCCTCTGGAGGCAATAAACAAAGAGCTGAGTAGGCACGAATCAAACAGTCAGCAGGCAATAATCATGGAACTCAGGTGTGAGGAATCATGCTGCTCAGCTGGCAATAATCAAGCAGCTGAGCAGGCAGGAATCGTGCAGCTCAGCTGGCAATTGTCAAGCAGATGAGCAGACAGTAATCACGCAGCTCAGCAGGCCCAGATCACGTGACTGAGCATGCACTGTTCACGTGGCTGATCATACACTGATCACGTGATGATCATGCACTGATCACTTGGATATCATGCACTGATCACGTGGCTGATCATACACTGTTCACGTGTCTGACCATGCACTGATCACGTGGCTGATCATGCACTGATCACGTAACTGATCATGCACTGATCACGTGGCTGATCATGCACTGATCACGTGGCTGATCACACACTGTCACGTGACATATCATGCACTGATCACGTGGCACTCATGCACTGATCACGTGGCTGATCATACACTGCTCACGTAACTCATGCACACATCACGTGGCTATCATGCACTGCTCACGTGGCTGTCATGGAATGATCACGTAGCTACCATATACTGGTCACGTGACTGATCATGCACTGATCACGTAAATGATCATGCACTGATCACGTGACTGATCATGCACTGATCACGTGACTGATCATGCACTGATCACGTGGCTATCATGCACTGCTCACGTGGCTGATCATGCCATGATCACGCAGCTACCATGTACTGGTCACATGACTGATCATGCACTGATCACGTGACTGATCATGCACTGATCACGTGGCTATCATGCACTACTCACGTGGCTGATCATGCAATGATCATGTAGCTACCATGTACAGGTCACGTGAATGATCATACACCCATCAGGTGACTGATCATGCACTGATCACGTGGCTATCATGCACTGATCACGAGACTGATCATGCACTGATCACGTCTATATCATGCACTGATCACATGACTGCCCATGCACTGATCACGTGGATGATCATACACTAATCTTGTGACAGATCATGCACTGATCACGTGGCTGATCATGCACTGATACCGTGACTGAGCATGGACTGATCACATGACTATCATGTAGTGATCACGTGACTTAATGGCGCTGATCATGTGACTGATCATGCGCTGATCATGTTTGCTATCATACACTGATCATGTGCCTCTGGAGGCAATAAACAAAGAGCTGAGTAGGCACGAATCAAACAGTCAGCAGGCAATAATCATGGAACTCAGCTGTGAGGAATCATGCTGCTCAGCTGGCAATAATCAAGCAGCTGAGCAGGCAGGAATTACGCAGCACAGCTGGCAATTGTCAAGCAGATGACAGGCAGGAATCGTGCAGCTCAGCTGGCAATTGTCAAGCAGATGAGCAGACAGTAATCACGCAGCTCAGCAGGCCCAGATCACGTGACTGAGCATGCACTGTTCACGTGGCTGATCATGCACTGATCACGTGACTGATCATGCACTGATCACGTGGCTATCATGCACTGATCACGTGGCTGATCATGCACTGATCACGTGCTGACCATGCACTGATCACGTGGCTGATCATGCACTGATCACGTAACTGATCATGCACTGATCACGTGGCTATCATGCACTGATCACGTGGCTGATCACACATGATCACGTGACTGATCATGCACTGATCACGTGGCTATCATGCACTGATCACGTGGCTGTCATGCACTGATCACGTGGCTATCATGCACTGATCACGTGGCTGATCACACACGTATCACATGACTGATCATGCACTGATCACGTGGCTATCATGCACTGATCACGTGGCTATCATGCACTGATCACGTGGCTGATCATGCAATGATCACGTAGCTACCATGTACTGGTCACGTGACTGATCATGCACTGATCACGTAATTGATCATGCACTGATCACGTGGCTGATCATGCACTGATCACGTGGCTGATCATGCACTGATCACGTGACTGATCATGCACTGATCACGTGACTGATCATGCACTGATCACGTGGCTATCATGCACTGATCACGTGGCTGATCATGCACTGATCACGTGACTGATCATGCACTGATCACGTGGCTGATCATGCACTGATCACGTGACTGATCATGCACTGATCACGTGGCTGATCATGCACTGATCACGTGACTGATCATGCACTGATCACGTGGCTGATCATGCACTGATCACGTGGCTATCATGCACTGATCACGTGGCTGATCATGCATGATCACGTAGCTACCATGCACTGGTCACGTGACTGATCATGCACTGATCACGTGATGATCATGCACTGATCACGTGGCTATCATGCACTGATCACGTGGCTGATCATGCACTGATCACGTGACTGATCATGCACTGATCACGTGGCTGATCATGCACTGATCACGTGACTGATCATGCACTGATCACGTGGCTATCATGCACTGATCACGTGGCTGATCATGCACTGATCACGTGGCTGATCATGCACTGATCACGTGACTATCATGCACTGATCACGTGGCATCATGCACTGATCACGTGGCTGATCATGCACTGATCACGTGACTCATGCACTGATCACGTGGCTATCATGCACTGATCACGTGGCTGATCATGCACTGATCACGTAGCTACCATATACTGGTCACGTGACTGATCATGCACTGATCACGTAACTGATCATGCACTGATCACGTGACTGATCATGCACTGATCACGTGACTGATCATGCACTGATCACGTGGCTATCATGCACTGATCACGTGGCTGATCATGCACTGATCACGTAGCAATCATGTACTGATCACGTGACTGATCATGCACTGATCACGTAATTGATCATGCACTGATCACGTGGCTGATCATGCACTGATCACGTGGCTGATCACACATGATCACGTGACTGATCATGCACTGATCACGTGGCTGATCATGCACTGATCACGTGGCTGATCATGCACTGATCACGTGGCTATCATGCACTGATCACGTGGCTGATCATGCACTATCACGTGACTGATCATGCACTGATCACGTGGCTGATCATGCACTGATCACGTGGCTATCATGCACTGATCACGTGACTGATCATGCACTGATCACGTCTATATCATGCACTGATCACATGACTGCCCATGCACTGATCACGTGGATGATCATACACTGATCACGTGACAGATCATGCACTGATCACGTGGCTGATCATGCACTGATACGTGACTGAGCATGGACTGATCACATGACTATCATGCACTGATCACGTGACTTAATGGCACTGATCATGTGACTGATCATGCACTGATCATGTTTGCTATCATACACTGATCATGTGCCTCTGGAGGCAATAAACAAAGAGCTGAGTAGGCACGAATCAAACAGTCAGCAGGCAATAATCATGGAACACAGGTGTGAGGAATCATGCTGCTCAGCTGGCAATAATCAAGCAGCTGAGCAGGCAGGAATTACGCAGCACAGCTGGCAATTGTCAAGCAGATGACAGGCAGGAATCGTGCAGCTCAGCTGGCAATTGTCAAGCAGATGAGCAGACAGTAATCACGCAGCTCAGCAGGCCCTGATCACGTGGCTGATCATGCACTGATCACGTGGCTGATCACACATGATCACGTGACTGATCATGCACTGATCACGTGGCTATCATGCACTGATCACGTGGCTGATCATGCACTGATCACGTGGATATCATGCACTGATCACGTGGCTGATCACACACGTATCACATGACTGATCATGCACTGATCACGTGGCTATCATGCACTGATCACGTGGCTATCATGCACTGATCACGTGGCTGATCATGCAATGATCACGTAGCTACCATGTACTGGTCACGTGACTGATCATGCACTGATCACGTAATTGATCATGCACTGATCATGTGGCTGATCATGCACTGATCACGTGGCTGATCATACACTGATCACATAACTGATCATGCACTGATCACGTGACTGATCATGCACTGATCACGTGGCTATCATGCACTGATCACTTGGCTGGACATACACTGATCACGTGCCTGGTCATGCACTGATCACGTGGCTGATCATGCACTGATCACGTGACTGATCATGCACTGATCACGTGTCTGATCATGCACTGATCACGTGGCTATCATGCACTGCTCACGTGGCTGATCATGCCATGATCACGCAGCTACCATGTACTGGTCACATGACTGATCATGCACTGATCACGTGACTGATCATGCAGTGATCACGTGGCTATCATGAACTACTCACGTGGCTGATCATGCAATGATCATGTAGCTACCATGTACAGGTCACGTGAATGATCATACACCCATCAGGTGACTGATCATGCACTGATCACGTGGCTATCATGCACTGATCACGAGACTGATCATGCACTGTTCACGTCTATATCATGCACTGATCACATGACTGCCCGTGCACTGATCACGTGGATGATCATACACTAATCTTGTGACAGATCATGCACTGATCACGTGGCTGATCATGCACTGATACCGTGACTGAGCATGGACTGATCACATGACTATCATGTAGTGATCACGTGACTTAATGGCGCTGATCATGTGACTGATCATGCGCTGATCATGTTTGCTATCATACACTGATCATGTGCCTCTGGAGGCAATAAACAAAGAGCTGAGTAGGCACGAATCAAACAGTCAGCAGGCAATAATCATGGAACTCAGGTGTGAGGAATCATGCTGCTCAGCTGGCAATAATCAAGCAGCTGAGCAGGCAGGAATTACGCAGCACAGCTGGCAATTGTCAAGCAGATGACAGGCAGGAATCGTGCAGCTCAGCTGGCAATTGTCAAGCAGATGAGCAGACAGTAATCACGCAGCTCAGCAGGCCCAGATCACGTGACTGAGCATGCACTGTTCACGTGGCTGATCATACACTGATCACGTGATGATCATGCACTGATCACTTGGATATCATGCACTGATCACGTGGCTGATCATACACTGTTCACGTGTCTGACCATGCACTGATCACGTGGCTGATCATACACTGCTCACGTAACTGATCATGCACTGATCACGTGGCTATCATGCACTGATCACGTGGCTGAACATGCACTGTTCACGTGGCTGATCACACACCTGTCACGTGACATATCATGCACTGATCACGTGGCACTCATGCACTGATCACGTGGCTGATCATACTCTGCTCACGTAACTCATGCACACATCACGTGGCTATCATGCACTGCTCACGTGGCTCGTCATGGAATGATCACGTAGCTACCATATACTGGTCACGTGACTGATCATGCAAAGATCACGTAAATGATCATGCACTGTTCACGTGACTGATCATGTACTGATCACGTGACTGATCATGCACTGATCACGTGGCTATCATGCTCTGCTCACGTGGCTGATCATGCAACGATCACGTAGCAACCATGTACTGGTCACGTGACTGATCATGCACTGATCACGTAATTGATCCTGCACTGATCACGTGGCTCATCATGCACTGATCACGTGGCTGATCACACATGTATCACGTGACTGATCATGCACTGATCCCGTGGCCTCATGCACTGATCACGTGGCTATCATGCACTGATCACGTGGCTATCATGCACTGATCACGTGGCTGATCATGCACTGATCACGTAGCTACCATGCACTGATCACGTGACTGATCATGCACTGATCACGTAATTGATCATGCACTGATCACGTGGCTGATCATGCACTGATCACGTGGCTGATCATGCACTGATCACATAACTGATCATGCACTGATCACGTGACTGATCATGCACTGATCACGTGGCTATCATGCACTGATCACGTGGCTGACATACACTGATCACGTGCCTGATCATGCACTGATCACGTGGCTGATCATGCACTGATCACGTGACTGATCATGCACTGATCACGTGTCTGATCATGCACTGATCACGTGGCTATCATGCACTGATCACGTGGCTGATCATGCATGATCACGCAGCTACCATGTACTGGTCACATGACTGATCATGCACTGATCACGTGACTGATCATGCACTGATCACGTGGCTATCATGCACTACTCACGTGGCTGATCATGCAATGATCATGTAGCTACCATGTACAGGTCACGTGAATGATCATACACCCATCAGGTGACTGATCATGCACTGATCACGTGGCTATCATGCACTGATCACGTGACTGATCATGCACTGATCACGTCTATATCATGCACTGATCACATGACTGCCCATGCACTGATCACGTGGATGATCATACACTAATCTTGTGACAGATCATGCACTGATCACGTGACTGATCATGCACTGATCACGTGACTGATCATGCACTGATCACGTGGCTATCATGCACTGATCACGTGGCTGATCATGCACTGATCACGTAGCTATCATGTACTGATCACGTGACTGATCATGCACTGATCACGTAATTGATCATGCACTGATCACGTGGCTGATCATGCACTGATCACGTGGCTGATCACACATGATCACGTGACTGATCATGCACTGATCACGTGGCTCTCATGCACTGATCACGTGGCTGATCATGCACTGATCACGTGGATATCATGCACTGATCACGTGGCTGATCATACACGATCACGTGACTGATCATGCACTGATCACGTGGCTATCATGCACTGATCACGTGGCTATCATGCACTGATCACGTGGCTGATCATGCACTGATCACGTAGCTACCATGCACTGATCACGTGACTGATCATGCACTGATCACGTGACTGATCATGCACTGATCACGTGGCTGATCATGCACTGATCACGTGGCTGATCATACACTGATCACGTGACTGATCATGCACTGATCACGTGACTGATCATGCACTGATCACGTGGCTATCATGCACTGATCACGTGGCTGATCATACACTGATCACGTGCTGATCATGCACTGATCACGTGGCTGATCATGCACTGATCACGTGACTGATCATGCACTGATCACGTGGCTGATCATGCACTGATCACGTGACTGATCATGCACTGATCACGTGACTGATCATGCACTGATCACGTGGCTATCATGCACTGATCACGTGGCTGATCATGCATGATCACGTAGCTACCATGCACTGGTCACGTGACTGATCATGCACTGATCACGTGATGATCATGCACTGATCACGTGGCTATCATGCACTGATCACGTGGCTGATCATACACTGATCACGTGACTGATCATGCACTGATCACGTGGCTGATCATGCACTGATCACGTGACTGATCATGCACTGATCACGTGGCTATCATGCACTGATCACGTGGCTGATCATGCACTGATCACGTGGCTGATCATGCACTGATCACGTGACTATCATGCACTGATCACGTGGCATCATGCACTGATCACGTGGCTGATCATACACTGATCACGTAACTCATGCACTGATCACGTGGCTATCATGCACTGATCACGTGGCTGATCATGCAATGATCACGTAGCTACCATGCACTGGTCACGTGACTGATCATGCACTGATCACGTAACTGATCATGCACTGATCACGTGACTGATCATGCACTGATCACGTGACTGATCATGCACTGATCACGTGGCTATCATGCACTGATCACGTGGCTGATCATGCACTGATCACGTAGCAACCATGCACTGATCACGTGACTGATCATGCACTGATCACGTAATTGATCATGCACTGATCACGTGGCTGATCATGCACTGATCACGTGGCTGATCACACATGATCACGTGACTGATCATGCACTGATCACGTGGCTGATCATGCACTGATCACGTGGCTGATCATGCACTGATCACGTGGCTATCATGCACTGATCACGTGGCTGATCATACACTATCACGTGACTGATCATGCACTGATCACGTGGCTGATCATGCACTGATCACGTGGCTATCATGCACTGATCACGAGACTGATCATGCACTGATCACGTCTATATCATGCACTGATCACATGACTGCCCATGCACTGATCACGTGGATGATCATACACTGATCATGTGACAGATCATGCACTGATCACGTGGCTGATCATGCACTGATACCGTGACTGAGCATGGACTGATCACATGACTATCATGTAGTGATCACGTGACTTAATGGCGCTGATCATGTGACTGATCATGCGCTGATCATGTTTGCTATCATACACTGATCATGTGCCTCTGGAGGCAATAAACAAAGAGCTGAGTAGGCACGAATCAAACAGTCAGCAGGCAATAATCATGGAACACAGGTGTGAGGAATCATGCTGCTCAGCTGGCAATAATCAAGCAGCTGAGCAGGCAGGAATTACGCAGCACAGCTGGCAATTGTCAAGCAGATGACAGGCAGGAATCGTGCAGCTCAGCTGGCAATTGTCAAGCAGATGAGCAGACAGTAATCACGCAGCTCAGCAGGCCCTGATCACGTGACTGATCATGCACTGATCACGTGGCTGATCACACATGATCACGTGACTGATCATGCACTGATCACGTGGCTATCATGCACTGATCACGTGGCTGATCATGCACTGATCACGTGGCTATCATGCACTGATCACGTGGCTGATCACACACGTATCACATGACTGATCATGCACTGATCACGTGGCTATCATGCACTGATCACGTGGCTATCATGCACTGATCACGTGGCTGATCATGCAATGATCACGTAGCTACCATGTACTGGTCACGTGACTGATCATGCACTGATCACGTAATTGATCATGCACTGATCACGTGGCTGATCATGCACTGATCACGTGGCTGATCATACACTGATCACGTAACTGATCATGCACTGATCACGTGACTGATCATGCACTGATCACGTGGCTATCATGCACTGATCACGTGGCTGACATACACTGATCACGTGCCTGATCATGCACTGATCACGTGGCTGATCATGCACTGATCACGTGACTGATCATGCACTGATCACGTGTCTGATCATGCACTGATCACGTGGCTATCATGCACTGCTCACGTGGCTGATCATGCCATGATCACGCAGCTACCATGTACTGGTCACATGACTGATCATGCACTGATCACGTGACTGATCATGCAGTGATCACGTGGCTATCATGCACTACTCACGTGGCTGATCATGCAATGATCATGTAGCTACCATGTACAGGTCACGTGAATGATCATACACCCATCAGGTGACTGATCATGCACTGATCACGTGGCTATCATGCACTGATCACGAGACTGATCATGCACTGATCACGTCTATATCATGCACTGATCACATGACTGCCCATGCACTGATCACGTGGATGATCATACACTAATCTTGTGACAGATCATGCACTGATCACGTGGCTGATCATGCACTGATACCGTGACTGAGCATGGACTGATCACATGACTATCATGTAGTGATCACGTGACTTAATGGCGCTGATCATGTGACTGATCATGCGCTGATCATGTTTGCTATCATACACTGATCATGTGCCTCTGGAGGCAATAAACAAAGAGCTGAGTAGGCACGAATCAAACAGTCAGCAGGCAATAATCATGGAACTCAGGTGTGAGGAATCATGCTGCTCAGCTGGCAATAATCAAGCAGCTGAGCAGGCAGGAATTACGCAGCACAGCTGGCAATTGTCAAGCAGATGACAGGCAGGAATCGTGCAGCTCAGCTGGCAATTGTCAAGCAGATGAGCAGACAGTAATCACGCAGCTCAGCAGGCCCAGATCACGTGACTGAGCATGCACTGTTCACGTGGCTGATCATACACTGATCACGTGATGATCATGCACTGATCACTTGGATATCATGCACTGATCACGTGGCTGATCATACACTGTTCACGTGTCTGACCATGCACTGATCACGTGGCTGATCATACACTGCTCACGTAACTGATCATGCACTGATCACGTGGCTATCATGCACTGATCACGTGGCTGAACATGCACTGTTCACGTGGCTGATCACACACCTGTCACGTGACATATCATGCACTGATCACGTGGCACTCATGCACTGATCACGTGGCTGATCATACTCTGCTCACGTAACTCATGCACACATCACGTGGCTATCATGCACTGCTCACGTGGCTCGTCATGGAATGATCACGTAGCTACCATATACTGGTCACGTGACTGATCATGCACTGATCACGTAAATGATCATGCACTGATCACGTGACTGATCATGCACTGATCACGTGACTGATCATGCACTGATCACGTGGCTATCATGCACTGCTCACGTGGCTGATCATGCACGATCACGTAGCAACCATGTACTGGTCACGTGACTGATCATGCACTGATCACGTAATTGATCATGCACTGATCACGTGGCTCATCATGCACTGATCACGTGGCTGATCACACATGATCACGTGACTGATCATGCACTGATCACGTGGCTTCATGCACTGATCACGTGGCTGATCATGCACTGATCACGTGGCTATCATGCACTGATCACGTGGCTGATCATGCAATGATCACGTAGCTACCATGTACAGGTCACGTGAATGATCATACACCCATCAGGTGACTGATCATGCACTGATCACGTGGCTATCATGCACTGATCACGAGACTGATCATGCACTGATCACGTCTATATCATGCACTGATCACATGACTGCCCATGCACTGATCACGTGGATGATCATACACTAATCTTGTGACAGATCATGCACTGATCACGTGGCTGATCATGCACTGATACCGTGACTGAGCATGGACTGATCACATGACTATCATGTAGTGATCACGTGACTTAATGGCGCTGATCATGTGACTGATCATGCGCTGATCATGTTTGCTATCATACACTGATCATGTGCCTCTGGAGGCAATAAACAAAGAGCTGAGTAGGCACGAATCAAACAGTCAGCAGGCAATAATCATGGAACTCAGGTGTGAGGAATCATGCTGCTCAGCTGGCAATAATCAAGCAGCTGAGCAGGCAGGAATTATGCAGCACAGCTGGCAATTGTCAAGCAGATGACAGGCAGGAATCGTGCAGCTCAGCTGGCAATTGTCAAGCAGATGAGCAGACAGTAATCACGCAGCTCAGCAGGCCCAGATCACGTGACTGAGCATGCACTGTTCACGTGGCTGATCATACACTGATCACGTGATGATCATGCACTGATCACTTGGATATCATGCACTGATCACGTGGCTGATCATACACTGTTCACGTGTCTGACCATGCACTGATCACGTGGCTGATCATGCACTGCTCACGTAACTGATCATGCACTGATCACGTGGCTGAACATGCACTGTTCACGTGGCTGATCACACACCTGTCACGTGACATATCATGCACTGATCACGTGGCACTCATGCACTGATCACGTGGCTGATCATACTCTGCTCACGTAACTCATGCACACATCACGTGGCTATCATGCACTGCTCACGTGGCTCGTCATGGAATGATCACGTAGCAACCATATACTGGTCACGTGACTGATCATGCAAAGATCACGTAAATGATCATGCACTGTTCACGTGACTGATCATGTACTGATCACGTGACTGATCATGCACTGATCACGTGGCTATCATGCACTGCTCACGTGGCTGATCATGCAACGATCACGTAGCAACCATGTACTGGTCACGTGACTGATCATGCACTGATCACGTAATTGATCCTGCACTGATCACGTGGCTCATCATGCACTGATCACGTGGCTGATCACACATGTATCACGTGACTGATCATGCACTGATCCCGTGGCTCTCATGCACTGATCACGTGGCTGTCATGCACTGATCACGTGGATATCATGCACTGATCACGTGGCTGATCACACACGTATCACATGACTGATCATGCACTGATCACGTGGCTATCATGCACTGATCACGTGGCTATCATGCACTGATCACGTGGCTGATCAGGCAATGATCACGTAGCTACCATGTACTGGTCACGTGACTGATCATGCACTGATCACGTAATTGATCATGCACTGATCATGTGGCTGATCATGCACTGATCACGTGGCTGATCATACACTGATCACATAACTGATCATGCACTGATCACGTGACTGATCATGCACTGATCACGTGGCTATCATGCACTGATCACTTGGCTGACATGCACTGATCACGTGCCTGATCATGCACTGATCACGTGACTGATCATGCACTGATCACGTGTCTGATCATGCACTGATCACGTGGCTATCATGCACTGCTCACGTGGCTGATCATGCCATGATCACGCAGCTACCATGTACTGGTCACATGACTGATCATGCACTGATCACGTGACTGATCATGCAGTGATCACGTGGCTATCATGCACTACTCACGTGGCTGATCATGCAATGATCATGTAGCTACCATGTACAGGTCACGTGAATGATCATACACCCATCAGGTGACTGATCATGCACTGATCACGTGGCTATCATGCACTGATCACGAGACTGATCATGCACTGATCACGTCTATATCATGCACTGATCACATGACTGCCCATGCACTGATCACGTGGATGATCATACACTAATCTTGTGACAGATCATGCACTGATCACGTGGCTGATCATGCACTGATACCGTGACTGAGCATGGACTGATCACATGACTATCATGTAGTGATCACGTGACTTAATGGCGCTGATCATGTGACTGATCATGCGCTGATCATGTTTGCTATCATACACTGATCATGTGCCTCTGGAGGCAATAAACAAAGAGCTGAGTAGGCACGAATCAAACAGTCAGCAGGCAATAATCATGGAACTCAGGTGTGAGGAATCATGCTGCTCAGCTGGCAATAATCAAGCAGCTGAGCAGGCAGGAATTACGCAGCACAGCTGGCAATTGTCAAGCAGATGACAGGCAGGAATCGTGCAGCTCAGCTGGCAATTGTCAAGCAGATGAGCAGACAGTAATCACGCAGCTCAGCAGGCCCAGATCACGTGACTGAGCATGCACTGTTCACGTGGCTGATCATGCACTGATCACGTGACTGATCATGCACTGATCACGTGGCTATCATGCACTGATCACGTGGCTGATCATGCACTGATCACGTGCTGACCATGCACTGATCACGTGACTGATCATGCACTGATCACGTAACTGATCATGCACTGATCACGTGGCTATCATGCACTGATCACGTGGCTGATCACACATGTGTCACGTGACTGATCATGCACTGATCACGTGGCTATCATGCACTGATCACGTGGCTGATCATGCACTGATCACGTGGCTGATCATGCACTGATCACGTGGCTGATCATACACGATCACATGACTGATCATGCACTGATCACGTGGCTGATCATGCACTGATCACGTGGCTGATCATGCACTGATCACGTGGCTGATCATACACTGATCACGTGCTGATCATGCACTGATCACGTGGCTGATCATGCACTGATCACGTGACTGATCATGCACTGATCACGTGTCTGATCATGCACTGATCACGTGGCTATCATGCACTGCTCACGTGGCTGATCATGCCATGATCACGCAGCTACCATGTACTGGTCACATGACTGATCATGCACTGATCACGTGACTGATCATGCAGTGATCACGTGGCTATCATGAACTACTCACGTGGCTGATCATGCAATGATCATGTAGCTACCATGTACAGGTCACGTGAATGATCATACACCCATCAGGTGACTGATCATGCACTGATCACGTGGCTATCATGCACTGATCACGAGACTGATCATGCACTGTTCACGTCTATATCATGCACTGATCACATGACTGCCCATGCACTGATCACGTGGATGATCATACACTAATCTTGTGACAGATCATGCACTGATCACGTGGCTGATCATGCACTGATACCGTGACTGAGCATGGACTGATCACATGACTATCATGTAGTGATCACGTGACTTAATGGCGCTGATCATGTGACTGATCATGCGCTGATCATGTTTGCTATCATACACTGATCATGTGCCTCTGGAGGCAATAAACAAAGAGCTGAGTAGGCACGAATCAAACAGTCAGCAGGCAATAATCATGGAACTCAGGTGTGAGGAATCATGCTGCTCAGCTGGCAATAATCAAGCAGCTGAGCAGGCAGGAATCGTGCAGCTCAGCTGGCAATTGTCAAGCAGATGAGCAGACAGTAATCACGCAGCTCAGCAGGCCCAGATCACGTGACTGAGCATGCACTGTTCACGTGGCTGATCATACACTGATCACGTGATGATCATGCACTGATCACTTGGATATCATGCACTGATCACGTGGCTGATCATACACTGTTCACGTGTCTGACCATGCACTGATCACGTGGCTGATCATACACTGCTCACGTAACTGATCATGCACTGATCACGTGGCTATCATGCACTGATCACGTGGCTGAACATGCACTGTTCACGTGGCTGATCACACACCTGTCACGTGACATATCATGCACTGATCACGTGGCACTCATGCACTGATCACGTGGCTGATCATACTCTGCTCACGTAACTCATGCACACATCACGTGGCTATCATGCACTGCTCACGTGGCTCGTCATGGAATGATCACGTAGCAACCATATACTGGTCACGTGACTGATCATGCAAAGATCACGTAAATGATCATGCACTGTTCACGTGACTGATCATGCACTGATCACGTGACTGATCATGCACTGATCACGTGACTGATCATGCACTGATCACGTGGCTATCATGCTCTGCTCACGTGGCTGATCATGCAACGATCACGTAGCAACCATGTACTGGTCACGTGACTGATCATGCACTGATCACGTAATTGATCCTGCACTGATCACGTGGCTCATCATGCACTGATCACGTGGCTGATCACACATGTATCACGTGACTGATCATGCACTGATCCCGTGGCTCTCATGCACTGATCACCTGGCTGTCATGCACTGATCACGTGGATATCATGCACTGATCACGTGGCTGATCACACACGTATCACATGACTGATCATGCACTGATCACGTGGCTATCATGCACTGATCACGTGGCTATCATGCACTGATCACGTGGCTGATCAGGCAATGATCACGTAGCTACCATGTACTGGTCACGTGACTGATCATGCACTGATCACGTAATTGATCATGCACTGATCATGTGGCTGATCATGCACTGATCACGTGGCTGATCATACACTGATCACATAACTGATCATGCACTGATCACGTGACTGATCATGCACTGATCACGTGGCTATCATGCACTGATCACTTGGCTGACATACACTGATCACGTGCCTGGTCATGCACTGATCACGTGGCTGATCATGCACTGATCACGTGACTGATCATGCACTGATCTCGTGTCTGATCATGCACTGATCACGTGGCTATCATGCACTGCTCACGTGGCTGATCATGCCATGATCACGCAGCTACCATGTACTGGTCACATGACTGATCATGCACTGATCACGTGACTGATCATGCAGTGATCACGTGGCTATCATGAACTACTCACGTGGCTGATCATGCAATGATCATGTAGCTACCATGTACAGGTCACGTGAATGATCATACACCCATCAGGTGACTGATCATGCACTGATCACGTGGCTATCATGCACTGATCACGAGACTGATCATGCACTGTTCACGTCTATATCATGCACTGATCACATGACTGCCCGTGCACTGATCACGTGGATGATCATACACTAATCTTGTGACAGATCATGCACTGATCACGTGGCTGATCATGCACTGATACCGTGACTGAGCATGGACTGATCACATGACTATCATGTAGTGATCACGTGACTTAATGGCGCTGATCATGTGACTGATCATGCGCTGATCATGTTTGCTATCATACACTGATCATGTGCCTCTGGAGGCAATAAACAAAGAGCTGAGTAGGCACGAATCAAACAGTCAGCAGGCAATAATCATGGAACTCAGGTGTGAGGAATCATGCTGCTCAGCTGGCAATAATCAAGCAGCTGAGCAGGCAGGAATTACGCAGCACAGCTGGCAATTGTCAAGCAGATGACAGGCAGGAATCGTGCAGCTCAGCTGGCAATTGTCAAGCAGATGAGCAGACAGTAATCACGCAGCTCAGCAGGCCCAGATCACGTGACTGAGCATGCACTGTTCACGTGGCTGATCATACACTGATCACGTGATGATCATGCACTGATCACTTGGATATCATGCACTGATCACGTGGCTGATCATACACTGTTCACGTGTCTGACCATGCACTGATCACGTGGCTGATCATACACTGCTCACGTAACTGATCATGCACTGATCACGTGGCTATCATGCACTGATCACGTGGCTGAACATGCACTGTTCACGTGGCTGATCACACACCTGTCACGTGACATATCATGCACTGATCACGTGGCACTCATGCACTGATCACGTGGCTGATCATACTCTGCTCACGTAACTCATGCACACATCACGTGGCTATCATGCACTGCTCACGTGGCTCGTCATGGAATGATCACGTAGCAACCATATACTGGTCACGTGACTGATCATGCACTGATCACGTAAATGATCATGCACTGTTCACGTGACTGATCATGTACTGATCACGTGACTGATCATGCACTGATCACGTGGCTATCATGCACTGCTCACGTGGCTGATCATGCAACGATCACGTAGCAACCATGTACTGGTCACGTGACTGATCATGCACTGATCACGTAATTGATCATGCACTGATCACGTGGCTCATCATGCACTGATCACGTGGCTGATCACACATGTATCACGTGACTGATCATGCACTGATCCCGTGGCTCTCATGCACTGATCACGTGGCTGTCATGCACTGATCACGTGGCTATCATGCACTGATCACGAGACTGATCATGCACTGATCACGTCTATATCATGCACTGATCACATGACTGCCCATGCACTGATCACGTGGATGATCATACACTAATCTTGTGACAGATCATGCACTGATCACGTGGCTGATCATGCACTGATACCGTGACTGAGCATGGACTGATCACATGACTATCATGTAGTGATCACGTGACTTAATGGCGCTGATCATGTGACTGATCATGCACTGATCATGTTTGCTATCATACATTGATCATGTGCCTCTGGAGGCAATAAACAAAGAGCTGAGTAGGCACGAATCAAACAGTCAGCAGGCAATAATCATGGAACTCAGGTGTGAGGAATCATGCTGCTCAGCTGGCAATAATCAAGCAGCTGAGCAGGCAGGAATCGTGCAGCTCAGCTGGCAATTGTCAAGCAGATGAGCAGACAGTAATCACGCAGCTCAGCAGGCCCAGATCACGTGACTGAGCATGCACTGTTCACGTGGCTGATCATACACTGATCACGTGATGATCATGCACTGATCACGTGGATATCATGCACTGATCACGTGGCTGATCATACACTGTTCACGTGTCTGACCATGCACTGATCACGTGGCTGATCATACACTGCTCACGTAACTGATCATGCACTGATCACGTGGCTATCATGCACTGATCACGTGGCTGAACATGCACTGTTCACGTGGCTGATCACACACCTGTCACGTGACATATCATGCACTGATCACGTGGCACTCATGCACTGATCACGTGGCTGATCATACTCTGCTCACGTAACTCATGCACACATCACGTGGCTATCATGCACTGCTCACGTGGCTCGTCATGGAATGATCACGTAGCAACCATATACTGGTCACGTGACTGATCATGCAAAGATCACGTAAATGATCATGCACTGTTCACGTGACTGATCATGTACTGATCACGTGACTGATCATGCACTGATCACGTGGCTATCATGCACTGCTCACGTGGCTGATCATGCAACGATCACGTAGCAACCATGTACTGGTCACGTGACTGATCATGCACTGATCACGTAATTGATCATGCACTGATCACGTGGCTCATCATGCACTGATCACGTGGCTGATCACACATGTATCACGTGACTGATCATGCACTGATCACGTGGCTCTCATGCACTGATCACGTGGCTGTCATGCACTGATCACGTGGATATCATGCACTGATCACGTGGCTGATCACACACTATCACATGACTGATCATGCACTGATCACGTGGCTATCATGCACTGATCACGTGGCTATCATGCACTGATCACGTGGCTGATCATGCAATGATCACGTAGCTACCATGTACTGGTCACGTGACTGATCATGCACTGATCACGTAATTGATCATGCACTGATCACGTGGCTGATCATGCACTGATCACGTGGCTGATCATGCACTGATCACATGACTGATCATGCACTGATCACGTGACTGATCATGCACTGATCACGTGGCTATCATGCACTGATCACGTGGCTGATCATGCACTGATCACGTGCTGATCATGCACTGATCACGTGGCTGATCATGCACTGATCACGTGACTGATCATGCACTGATCACGTGTCTGATCATGCACTGATCACGTGACTGATCATGCACTGATCACGTGGCTGATCATGCACTGATCACGTGGCTATCATGCACTGATCACGTGGCTGATCATGCACTGATCACGCAGCTATCATGCACTGATCACGTGACTGATCATGCACTGATCACGTGGCTGATCATACACTGATCACGTGATGATCATGCACTGATCACGTGGATATCATGCACTGATCACGTGGCTGATCATACACTGTTCACGTGTCTGACCATGCACTGATCACGTGGCTGATCATACACTGCTCACGTAACTGATCATGCACTGATCACGTGGCTATCATGCACTGATCACGTGGCTGAACATGCACTGTTCACGTGGCTGATCACACACCTGTCACGTGACATATCATGCACTGATCACGTGGCACTCATGCACTGATCACGTGGCTGATCATACTCTGCTCACGTAACTCATGCACACATCACGTGGCTATCATGCACTGCTCACGTGGCTCGTCATGGAATGATCACGTAGCAACCATATACTGGTCACGTGACTGATCATGCACTGATCACGTAAATGATCATGCACTGTTCACGTGACTGATCATGTACTGATCACGTGACTGATCATGCACTGATCACGTGGCTATCATGCACTGCTCACGTGGCTGATCATGCAACGATCACGTAGCAACCATGTACTGGTCACGTGACTGATCATGCACTGATCACGTAATTGATCATGCACTGATCACGTGGCTCATCATGCACTGATCACGTGGCTGATCACACATGTATCACGTGACTGATCATGCACTGATCACGTGGCTCTCATGCACTGATCACGTGGCTGTCATGCACTGATCACGTGGATATCATGCACTGATCACGTGGCTGATCACACACGTATCACATGACTGATCATGCACTGATCACGTGGCTATCATGCACTGATCACGTGGCTATCATGCACTGATCACGTGGCTGATCATGCACTGATCACGTAGCTACCATGTACTGATCACGTGACTGATCATGCACTGATCACGTAATTGATCATGCACTGATCACGTGGCTGATCATGCACTGATCACGTGGCTGATCATGCACTGATCACGTGACTGATCATGCACTGATCACGTGGCTGATCATGCACTGATCACGTGACTGATCATGCACTGATCACGTGTCTGATCATGCACTGATCACGTGGCTATCATGCACTGATCACGTGGCTGATCATGCATGATCACGCAGCTACCATGTACTGGTCACATGACTGATCATGCACTGATCACGTGACTGATCATGCACTGATCACGTGGCTATCATGCACTGATCACGTGGCTGATCATGCACTGATCACGTGCTGATCATGCACTGATCACGTGGCTGATCATGCACTGATCACGTGACTGATCATGCACTGATCACGTGGCTATCATGCACTGATCACGTGGCTGATCATGCACTGATCACGTGGCTGATCATGCACTGATCACGCAGCTACCATGCACTGATCACGTGACTGATCATGCACTGATCACGTGACTGATCATGCACTGATCACGTGGCTGATCATGCACTGATACCGTGACTGAGCATGGACTGATCACATGACTATCATGTAGTGATCACGTGACTTAATGGCGCTGATCATGTGACTGATCATGCGCTGATCATGTTTGCTATCATACACTGATCATGTGCCTCTGGAGGCAATAAACAAAGAGCTGAGTAGGCACGAATCAAACAGTCAGCAGGCAATAATCATGGAACACAGGTGTGAGGAATCATGCTGCTCAGCTGGCAATAATCAAGCAGCTGAGCAGGCAGGAATCGTGCAGCTCAGCTGGCAATTGTCAAGCAGATGAGCAGACAGTAATCACGCAGCTCAGCAGGCCCTGATCACGTGACTGAGCATGCACTGATCACGTGGCTGATCATACACTGATCACGTGACTGATCATGCACTGATCACGTGGCTATCATGCACTGATCACGTGGCTGATCATGCACTGATCACGTGCTACCATGCACTGATCACGTGACTGATCATGCACTGATCACGTAACTGATCATGCACTGATCACGTGGCTGATCATGCACTGATCACGTGGCTGATCATGCACTGATCACGTGACTGATCATGCACTGATCACGTGACTGATCATGCACTGATCACGTGGCTATCATGCACTGATCACGTGGCTGATCATGCACTGATCACGTGGCTGATCATGCACTGATCACGTGGCTGATCATGCACTGATCACGTGACTGATCATGCACTGATCACGTGGCTATCATGCACTGATCACGTGACTGATCATGCACTGATCACGTGGCTATCATGCACTGATCACGTGGCTGATCATGCACTGATCACGTGACTGATCATGCACTGATCACGTGACTGATCATGCACTGATCACGTGGCTATCATGCACTGCTCACGTGGCTGATCATGCCATGATCACGCAGCTACCATGTACTGGTCACATGACTGATCATGCACTGATCACGTGACTGATCATGCACTGATCACGTGGCTATCATGCACTACTCACGTGGCTGATCATGCAATGATCATGTAGCTACCATGTACAGGTCACGTGAATGATCATACACCCATCAGGTGACTGATCATGCACTGATCACGTGGCTATCATGCACTGATCACGTGACTGATCATGCACTGATCACGTCTATATCATGCACTGATCACATGACTGCCCATGCACTGATCACGTGGATGATCATACACTAATCATGTGACAGATCATGCACTGATCACGTGGCTGATCATGCACTGATACCGTGACTGAGCATGGACTGATCACATGACTATCATGTAGTGATCACGTGACTTAATGGCACTGATCATGTGACTGATCATGCACTGATCATGTTTGCTATCATACACTGATCATGTGCCTCTGGAGGCAATAAACAAAGAGCTGAGTAGGCACGAATCAAACAGTCAGCAGGCAATAATCATGGAACACAGGTGTGAGGAATCATGCTGCTCAGCTGGCAATAATCAAGCAGCTGAGCAGGCAGGAATCGTGCAGCTCAGCTGGCAATTGTCAAGCAGATGAGCAGACAGTAATCACGCAGCTCAGCAGGCCCTGATCACGTGACTGAGCATGCACTGATCACGTGGCTGATCATGCACTGATCACGTGATGATCATGCACTGATCACGTGGCTATCATGCACTGATCACGTGGCTGATCATGCACTGATCACGTGACTGATCATGCACTGATCACGTGTCTGATCATGCACTGATCACGTGGCTATCATGCACTGATCACGTGGCTGATCATGCATGATCACGCAGCTACCATGTACTGGTCACATGACTGATCATGCACTGATCACGTGACTGATCATGCAGTGATCACGTGGCTATCATGCACTACTCACGTGGCTGATCATGCAATGATCATGTAGCTACCATGTACAGGTCACGTGAATGATCATACACCCATCAGGTGACTGATCATGCACTGATCACGTGGCTATCATGCACTGATCACGTGACTGATCATGCACTGATCACGACTGATCATGCACTGTTCACGTCTATATCATGCACTGATCACATGACTGCCCGTGCACTGATCACGTGGATGATCATACACTAATCTTGTGACAGATCATGCACTGATCACGTGGCTGATCATGCACTGATACCGTGACTGAGCATGGACTGATCACATGACTATCATGTAGTGATCACGTGACTTAATGGCGCTGATCATGTGACTGATCATGCGCTGATCATGTTTGCTATCATACACTGATCATGTGCCTCTGGAGGCAATAAACAAAGAGCTGAGTAGGCACGAATCAAACAGTCAGCAGGCAATAATCATGGAACTCAGGTGTGAGGAATCATGCTGCTCAGCTGGCAATAATCAAGCAGCTGAGCAGGCAGGAATTACGCAGCACAGCTGGCAATTGTCAAGCAGATGACAGGCAGGAATCGTGCAGCTCAGCTGGCAATTGTCAAGCAGATGAGCAGACAGTAATCACGCAGCTCAGCAGGCCCAGATCACGTGACTGAGCATGCACTGTTCACGTGGCTGATCATACACTGATCACGTGATGATCATGCACTGATCACTTGGATATCATGCACTGATCACGTGGCTGATCATACACTGTTCACGTGTCTGACCATGCACTGATCACGTGGCTGATCATACACTGCTCACGTAACTGATCATGCACTGATCACGTGGCTATCATGCACTGATCACGTGGCTGAACATGCACTGTTCACGTGGCTGATCACACACCTGTCACGTGACATATCATGCACTGATCACGTGGCACTCATGCACTGATCACGTGGCTGATCATACTCTGCTCACGTAACTCATGCACACATCACGTGGCTATCATGCACTGCTCACGTGGCTCGTCATGGAATGATCACGTAGCAACCATATACTGGTAACGTGACTGATCATGCAAAGATCACGTAAATGATCATGCACTGTTCACGTGACTGATCATGTACTGATCACGTGACTGATCATGCACTGATCACGTGGCTATCATGCTCTGCTCACGTGGCTGATCATGCAACGATCACGTAGCAACCATGTACTGGTCACGTGACTGATCATGCACTGATCACGTAATTGATCCTGCACTGATCACGTGGCTCATCATGCACTGATCACGTGGCTGATCACACATGTATCACGTGACTGATCATGCACTGATCACGTGGCTCTCATGCACTGATCACGTGGCTGTCATGCACTGATCACGTGGATATCATGCACTGATCACGTGGCTGATCACACACGTATCACATGACTGATCATGCACTGATCACGTGGCTATCATGCACTGATCACGTGGCTATCATGCACTGATCACGTGGCTGATCATGCAATGATCACGTAGCTACCATGTACTGATCACGTGACTGATCATGCACTGATCACGTAATTGATCATGCACTGATCACGTGGCTGATCATGCACTGATCACGTGGCTGATCATGCACTGATCACGTGACTGATCATGCACTGATCACGTGTCTGATCATGCACTGATCACGTGGCTATCATGCACTGCTCACGTGGCTGATCATGCCATGATCACGCAGCTACCATGTACTGGTCACATGACTGATCATGCACTGATCACGTGACTGATCATGCAGTGATCACGTGGCTATCATGAACTACTCACGTGGCTGATCATGCAATGATCATGTAGCTACCATGTACAGGTCACGTGAATGATCATACACCCATCAGGTGACTGATCATGCACTGATCACGTGGCTATCATGCACTGATCACGAGACTGATCATGCACTGTTCACGTCTATATCATGCACTGATCACATGACTGCCCGTGCACTGATCACGTGGATGATCATACACTAATCTTGTGACAGATCATGCACTGATCACGTGGCTGATCATGCACTGATACCGTGACTGAGCATGGACTGATCACATGACTATCATGTAGTGATCACGTGACTTAATGGCGCTGATCATGTGACTGATCATGCGCTGATCATGTTTGCTATCATACACTGATCATGTGCCTCTGGAGGCAATAAACAAAGAGCTGAGTAGGCACGAATCAAACAGTCAGCAGGCAATAATCATGGAACACAGGTGTGAGGAATCATGCTGCTCAGCTGGCAATAATCAAGCAGCTGAGCAGGCAGGAATCGTGCAGCTCAGCTGGCAATTGTCAAGCAGATGAGCAGACAGTAATCACGCAGCTCAGCAGGCCCAGATCACGTGACTGAGCATGCACTGTTCACGTGGCTGATCATACACTGATCACGTGACTGATCATGCACTGATCACGTGGCTATCATGCACTGATCACGTGGCTGATCATGCACTGATCACGTGCTACCATGCACTGATCACGTGACTGATCATGCACTGATCACGTAACTGATCATGCACTGATCACGTGGCTGATCATGCACTGATCACGTGGCTGATCATGCACTGATCACGTGACTGATCATGCACTGATCACGTGACTGATCATGCACTGATCACGTGGCTATCATGCACTGATCACGTGGCTGATCATACACTGATCACGTGACTGATCATGCACTGATCACGTGGCTGATCATGCACTGATCACGTGACTGATCATGCACTGATCACGTGACTGATCATGCACTGATCACGTGGCTATCATGCACTGATCACGTGGCTGATCATGCATGATCACGTAGCTACCATGTACTGGTCACGTGACTGATCATGCACTGATCACGTGACTGATCATGCACTGATCACGTGGCTATCATGCACTGATCACGTGGCTGATCATGCACTGATCACGTGGCTGATCATGCACTGATCACGTGACTGATCATGCACTGATCACGTGACTATCATGCACTGATCACGTGACTTAATGCACTGATCATGTGACTGATCATGCACTGATCATGTTTGCTATCATGCACTGATCATGTGCCTCTGGATGCAATGATCAAAGAGCTGATAGGCACGATCAAACAGTCAGCAGGCAATGATCATGGAACACAGGTGTGAGGAATCATGCTGCTCAGCTGGCAATAATCAAGCAGCTGATCAGGCAGGAATCATGCAGCTCAGCTGGCAATTGTCAAGCAGATGATCAGACAGTGATCACGCAGCTCATCATGCACTGATCACGTGACTGATCATGCACTGATCACGTGGCTGATCATGCACTGATCACGTGATGATCATGCACTGATCACGTGGCTATCATGCACTGATCACGTGGCTGATCATGCACTGATCACGTGACTGATCATGCACTGATCTCGTGTCTGATCATGCACTGATCACGTGGCTATCATGCACTGCTCACGTGGCTGGTCATGCCATGATCACGCAGCTACCATGTACTGGTCACATGACTGATCATGCACTGATCACGTGACTGATCATGCAGTGATCACGTGGCTATCATGAACTACTCACGTGGCTGATCATGCAATGATCATGTAGCTACCATGTACAGGTCACGTGAATGATCATACACCCATCAGGTGACTGATCATGCACTGATCACGTGGCTATCATGCACTGATCACGAGCCTGATCATGCACTGTTCACGTCTATATCATGCACTGATCACATGACTGCCCATGCACTGATCACGTGGATGATCATACACTAATCTTGTGACAGATCATGCACTGATCACGTGGCTGATCATGCACTGATACCGTGACTGAGCATGGACTGATCACATGACTATCATGTAGTGATCACGTGACTTAATGGCGCTGATCATGTGACTGATCATGCGCTGATCATGTTTGCTATCATACACTGATCATGTGCCTCTGGAGGCAATAAACAAAGAGCTGAGTAGGCACGAATCAAACAGTCAGCAGGCAATAATCATGGAACTCAGGTGTGAGGAATCATGCTGCTCAGCTGGCAATAATCAAGCAGCTGAGCAGGCAGGAATTACGCAGCACAGCTGGCAATTGTCAAGCAGATGACAGGCAGGAATCGTGCAGCTCAGCTGGCAATTGTCAAGCAGATGAGCAGACAGTAATCACGCAGCTCAGCAGGCCCAGATCACGTGACTGAGCATGCACTGTTCACGTGGCTGATCATACACTGATCACGTGTCTGATCATGCACTGATCACGTGGCTGATCATACACTGCTCACGTAACTGATCATGCACTGATCACGTGGCTATCATGCACTGATCACGTGGCTGAACATGCACTGTTCACGTGGCTGATCACACACCTGTCACGTGACATATCATGCACTGATCACGTGGCACTCATGCACTGATCACGTGGCTGATCATACTCTGCTCACGTAACTCATGCACACATCACGTGGCTATCATGCACTGCTCACGTGGCTCGTCATGGAATGATCACGTAGCAACCATATACTGGTCACGTGACTGATCATGCAAAGATCACGTAAATGATCATGCACTGTTCACGTGACTGATCATGTACTGATCACGTGACTGATCATGCACTGATCACGTGGCTATCATGCTCTGCTCACGTGGCTGATCATGCAACGATCACGTAGCAACCATGTACTGGTCACGTGACTGATCATGCACTGATCACGTAATTGATCCTGCACTGATCACGTGGCTCATCATGCACTGATCACGTGGCTGATCACACATGTATCACGTGACTGATCATGCACTGATCCCGTGGCTCTCATGCACTGATCACGTGGCTGTCATGCACTGATCACGTGGATATCATGCACTGATCACGTGGCTGATCACACACGTATCACATGACTGATCATGCACTGATCACGTGGCTATCATGCACTGATCACGTGGCTGATCATGCACTGATCACGTAGCTACCATGTACTGGTCACGTGACTGATCATGCACTGATCACGTGACTGATCATGCACTGATCACGTGGCTGATCATGCACTGATCACGTGGCTGATCATGCACTGATCACGTCTATCATGCACTGATCACGTGACTGATCATGCACTGATCACGTGGCTGATCATGCACTGATCACGTGACTGATCATGCACTGATCACGTGGCTGATCATGCACTGATCACGTGACTGATCATGCACTGATCACGTGTCTGATCATGCACTGATCACGTGGCTATCATGCACTGCTCACGTGGCTGATCATGCCATGATCACGCAGCTACCATGTACTGGTCACATGACTGATCATGCACTGATCACGTGACTGATCATGCAGTGATCACGTGGCTATCATGAACTACTCACGTGGCTGATCATGCAATGATCATGTAGCTACCATGTACAGGTCACGTGAATGATCATACACCCATCAGGTGACTGATCATGCACTGATCACGTGGCTATCATGCACTGATCACGAGACTGATCATGCACTGTTCACGTCTATATCATGCACTGATCACATGACTGCCCATGCACTGATCACGTGGATGATCATACACTAATCTTGTGACAGATCATGCACTGATCACGTGGCTGATCATGCACTGATACCGTGACTGAGCATGGACTGATCACATGACTATCATGTAGTGATCACGTGACTTAATGGCGCTGATCATGTGACTGATCATGCGCTGATCATGTTTGCTATCATACACTGATCATGTGCCTCTGGAGGCAATAAACAAAGAGCTGAGTAGGCACGAATCAAACAGTCAGCAGGCAATAATCATGGAACACAGGTGTGAGGAATCATGCTGCTCAGCTGGCAATAATCAAGCAGCTGAGCAGGCAGGAATCGTGCAGCTCAGCTGGCAATTGTCAAGCAGATGAGCAGACAGTAATCACGCAGCTCAGCAGGCCCAGATCACGTGACTGAGCATGCACTGTTCACGTGGCTGATCATACACTGATCACGTGACTGATCATGCACTGATCACGTGGCTATCATGCACTGATCACGTGGCTGATCATGCACTGATCACGTGGCTACCATGCACTGATCACGTGGCTGATCATGCACTGATCACGTAACTGATCATGCACTGATCACGTGGCTGATCATGCACTGATCACGTGGCTGATCATGCACTGATCACGTGACTGATCATGCACTGATCACGTGACTGATCATGCACTGATCACGTGGCTGATCATGCACTGATCACGTGGCTGATCATGCACTGATCACGTGGCTGATCATGCACTGATCACGTGACTGATCATGCACTGATCACGTGACTGATCATGCACTGATCACGTGGCTATCATGCACTGATCACGTGGCTGATCATGCATGATCACGTAGCTACCATGCACTGATCACGTGACTGATCATGCACTGATCACGTGACTGATCATGCACTGATCACGTGGCTATCATGCACTGATCACGTGGCTGATCATGCACTGATCACGTGCTGATCATGCACTGATCACGTGGCTGATCATGCACTGATCACGTGACTGATCATGCACTGATCACGTGACTGATCATGCACTGATCACGTGGCTATCATGCACTGCTCACGTGGCTGATCATGCATGATCACGCAGCTACCATGTACTGGTCACATGACTGATCATGCACTGATCACGTGACTGATCATGCACTGATCACGTGGCTATCATGCACTACTCACGTGGCTGATCATGCAATGATCATGTAGCTACCATGTACAGGTCACGTGAATGATCATACACCCATCAGGTGACTGATCATGCACTGATCACGTGGCTATCATGCACTGATCACGTGACTGATCATGCACTGATCACGTCTATATCATGCACTGATCACATGACTGCCCATGCACTGATCACGTGGATGATCATACACTAATCATGTGACAGATCATGCACTGATCACGTGGCTGATCATGCACTGATACCGTGACTGAGCATGGACTGATCACATGACTATCATGTAGTGATCACGTGACTTAATGGCGCTGATCATGTGACTGATCATGCACTGATCATGTTTGCTATCATACACTGATCATGTGCCTCTGGAGGCAATAAACAAAGAGCTGAGTAGGCACGAATCAAACAGTCAGCAGGCAATAATCATGGAACACAGGGGTGAGGAATCATGCTGCTCAGCTGGCAATAATCAAGCAGCTGAGCAGGCAGGAATCGTGCAGCTCAGCTGGCAATTGTCAAGCAGATGAGCAGACAGTAATCACGCAGCTCAGCAGGCCCAGATCACGTGACTGAGCATGCACTGATCACGTGGCTGATCATGCACTGATCACGTGATGATCATGCACTGATCACGTGGATATCATGCACTGATCACGTGGCTGATCATGCACTGATCACGTGACTGATCATGCACTGATCACGTGTCTGATCATGCACTGATCACGTGGCTATCATGCACTGCTCACGTGGCTGATCATGCCATGATCACGCAGCTACCATGTACTGGTCACATGACTGATCATGCACTGATCACGTGACTGATCATGCACTGATCACGTGGCTATCATGCACTACTCACGTGGCTGATCATGCAATGATCATGTAGCTACCATGTACAGGTCACGTGAATGATCATACACCCATCAGGTGACTGATCATGCACTGATCACGTGGCTATCATGCACTGATTACGAGACTGATCATGCACTGATCACGTCTATATCATGCACTGATCACATGACTGCCCGTGCACTGATCACGTGGATGATCATACACTAATCTTGTGACAGATCATGCACTGATCACGTGGCTGATCATGCACTGATACCGTGACTGAGCATGGACTGATCACATGACTATCATGTAGTGATCACGTGACTTAATGGCGCTGATCATGTGACTGATCATGCGCTGATCATGTTTGCTATCATACACTGATCATGTGCCTCTGGAGGCAATAAACAAAGAGCTGAGTAGGCACGAATCAAACAGTCAGCAGGCAATAATCATGGAACTCAGGTGTGAGGAATCATGCTGCTCAGCTGGCAATAATCAAGCAGCTGAGCAGGCAGGAATTACGCAGCACAGCTGGCAATTGTCAAGCAGATGACAGGCAGGAATCGTGCAGCTCAGCTGGCAATTGTCAAGCAGATGAGCAGACAGTAATCACGCAGCTCAGCAGGCCCAGATCACGTGACTGAGCATGCACTGTTCACGTGGCTGATCATACACTGATCACGTGATGATCATGCACTGATCACTTGGATATCATGCACTGATCACGTGGCTGATCATACACTGTTCACGTGTCTGACCATGCACTGATCACGTGGCTGATCATACACTGCTCACGTAACTGATCATGCACTGATCACGTGGCTATCATGCACTGATCACGTGGCTGAACATGCACTGTTCACGTGGCTGATCACACACCTGTCACGTGACATATCATGCACTGATCACGTGGCACTCATGCACTGATCACGTGGCTGATCATACTCTGCTCACGTAACTCATGCACACATCACGTGGCTATCATGCACTGCTCACGTGGCTCGTCATGGAATGATCACGTAGCAACCATATACTGGTAACGTGACTGATCATGCAAAGATCACGTAAATGATCATGCACTGTTCACGTGACTGATCATGTACTGATCACGTGACTGATCATGCACTGATCACGTGGCTATCATGCTCTGCTCACGTGGCTGATCATGCAACGATCACGTAGCAACCATGTACTGGTCACGTGACTGATCATGCACTGATCACGTAATTGATCCTGCACTGATCACGTGGCTCATCATGCACTGATCACGTGGCTGATCACACATGTATCACGTGACTGATCATGCACTGATCACGTGGCTCTCATGCACTGATCACGTGGCTGTCATGCACTGATCACGTGGATATCATGCACTGATCACGTGGCTGATCACACACGTATCACATGACTGATCATGCACTGATCACGTGGCTATCATGCACTGATCACGTGGCTATCATGCACTGATCACGTGGCTGATCATGCAATGATCACGTAGCTACCATGTACTGGTCACGTGACTGATCATGCACTGATCACGTGACTGATCATGCACTGATCACGTGGCTGATCATGCACTGATCACGTGACTGATCATGCACTGATCACGTCTGATCATGCACTGATCACGTGACTGATCATGCACTGATCACGTGGCTGATCATGCACTGATCACGTGACTGATCATGCACTGATCACGTGGCTGATCATGCACTGATCACGTGACTGATCATGCACTGATCACGTGTCTGATCATGCACTGATCACGTGGCTATCATGCACTGCTCACGTGGCTGATCATGCCATGATCACGCAGCTACCATGTACTGGTCACATGACTGATCATGCACTGATCACGTGACTGATCATGCAGTGATCACGTGGCTATCATGAACTACTCACGTGGCTGATCATGCAATGATCATGTAGCTACCATGTACAGGTCACGTGAATGATCATACACCCATCAGGTGACTGATCATGCACTGATCACGTGGCTATCATGCACTGATCACGAGACTGATCATGCACTGTTCACGTCTATATCATGCACTGATCACATGACTGCCCATGCACTGATCACGTGGATGATCATACACTAATCTTGTGACAGATCATGCACTGATCACGTGGCTGATCATGCACTGATACCGTGACTGAGCATGGACTGATCACATGACTATCATGTAGTGATCACGTGACTTAATGGCGCTGATCATGTGACTGATCATGCGCTGATCATGTTTGCTATCATACACTGATCATGTGCCTCTGGAGGCAATAAACAAAGAGCTGAGTAGGCACGAATCAAACAGTCAGCAGGCAATAATCATGGAACTCAGGTGTGAGGAATCATGCTGCTCAGCTGGCAATAATCAAGCAGCTGAGCAGGCAGGAATCGTGCAGCACAGCTGGCAATTGTCAAGCAGATGACAGGCAGGAATCACGCAGCTCAGCAGGCAAGATCACGTGACTGAGCATGCACTGTTCACGTGGCTGATCATGCACTGATCACGTGACTGATCATGCACTGATCACGTGGCTGATCATGCACTGATCACGTGGCTGATCATGCACTGATCACGTGGCTATCATGCACTGATCACGTGGCTGATCATGCACTGATCACGTGTTGATCATGCACTGATCACGTGGCTGATCATGCACTGATCACGTAACTGATCATGCACTGATCACGTGGCTGATCATGCACTGATCACGTGGCTGACATGCACTGATCACGTGGCTGATCATGCACTGATCACGTGGCTGATCATGCACTGATCACGTGGCTGATCATGCACTGATCACGTGACTGATCATGCACTGATCACGTGGCTATCATGCACTGCTCACGTGGCTCGTCATGGAATGATCACGTAGCAACCATATACTGGTCACGTGACTGATCATGCAAAGATCACGTAAATGATCATGCACTGTTCACGTGACTGATCATGTACTGATCACGTGACTGATCATGCACTGATCACGTGGCTATCATGCTCTGCTCACGTGGCTGATCATGCAACGATCACGTAGCAACCATGTACTGGTCACGTGACTGATCATGCACTGATCACGTAATTGATCCTGCACTGATCACGTGGCTCATCATGCACTGATCACGTGGCTGATCACACATGTATCACGTGACTGATCATGCACTGATCACGTGGCTCTCATGCAATGATCACGTGGCTGTCATGCACTGATCACGTGGATATCATGCACTGATCACGTGGCTGATCACACACGTATCACATGACTGATCATGCACTGATCACGTGGCTATCATGCACTGATCACGTGGCTATCATGCACTGATCACGTGGCTGATCATGCAATGATCACGTAGCTACCATGTACTGGTCACGTGAATGATCATGCACTGATCACGTGACTGATCATGCACTGATCACGTGGCTGATCATGCACTGATCACGTGACTGATCATGCACTGATCACGTCTATATCATGCACTGATCACGTGACTGATCATGCACTGATCACGTGGCTGATCATACACTGATCATGTGACTGATCATGCACTGATCACGTGGCTGATCATGCACTGATCACGTGACTGATCATGCACTGATCACGTGTCTGATCATGCACTGATCACGTGGCTATCATGCACTGATCACGTGGCTGATCATGCCATGATCACGCAGCTACCATGTACTGGTCACATGACTGATCATGCACTGATCACGTGACTGATCATGCAGTGATCACGTGGCTATCATGAACTACTCACGTGGCTGATCATGCAATGATCATGTAGCTACCATGTACAGGTCACGTGAATGATCATACACCCATCAGGTGACTGATCATGCACTGATCACGTGGCTATCATGCACTGATCACGTGACTGATCATGCACTGATCACGTCTATATCATGCACTGATCACATGACTGCCCATGCACTGATCACGTGGATGATCATACACTAATCTTGTGACAGATCATGCACTGATCACGTGGCTGATCATGCACTGATACCGTGACTGAGCATGGACTGATCACATGACTATCATGCACTGATCACGTGACTTAATGGCACTGATCATGTGACTGATCATGCACTGATCATGTTTGCTATCATACACTGATCATGTGCCTCTGGAGGCAATAAACAAAGAGCTGAGTAGGCACGAATCAAACAGTCAGCAGGCAATAATCATGGAACACAGGTGTGAGGAATCATGCTGCTCAGCTGGCAATAATCAAGCAGCTGAGCAGGCAGGAATCGTGCAGCTCAGCTGGCAATTGTCAAGCAGATGAGCAGACAGTAATCACGCAGCTCAGCAGGCCCTGATCACGTGACTGATCATGCACTGATCACGTGGCTGATCATGCACTGATCACGTGGCTGATCATGCACTGATCACGTGGCTATCATGCACTGATCACGTGGCTGATCATGCACTGATCACGTGGCTACCATGCACTGATCACGTGACTGATCATGCACTGATCACGTAACTGATCATGCACTGATCACGTGGCTGATCATGCACTGATCACGTGACTGATCATGCACTGATCACGTGGCTGATCATGCACTGATCACGTGGCTGATCATGCACTGATCACGTGGCTGATCATGCACTGATCACGTGGCTGATCATGCACTGATCACGTGACTGATCATGCAGTGATCACGTGGCTATCATGCACTACTCACGTGGCTGATCATGCAATGATCATGTAGCTACCATGTACAGGTCACGTGAATGATCATACACCCATCAGGTGACTGATCATGCACTGATCACGTGGCTATCATGCACTGATCACGAGACTGATCATGCACTGATCACGTCTATATCATGCACTGATCACATGACTGCCCATGCACTGATCACGTGGATGATCATACACTAATCTTGTGACAGATCATGCACTGATCACGTGGCTGATCATGCACTGATACCGTGACTGAGCATGGACTGATCACATGACTATCATGTAGTGATCACGTGACTTAATGGCGCTGATCATGTGACTGATCATGCGCTGATCATGTTTGCTATCATACACTGATCATGTGCCTCTGGAGGCAATAAACAAAGAGCTGAGTAGGCACGAATCAAACAGTCAGCAGGCAATAATCATGGAACTCAGGTGTGAGGAATCATGCTGCTCAGCTGGCAATAATCAAGCAGCTGAGCAGGCAGGAATTACGCAGCACAGCTGGCAATTGTCAAGCAGATGACAGGCAGGAATCGTGCAGCTCAGCTGGCAATTGTCAAGCAGATGAGCAGACAGTAATCACGCAGCTCAGCAGGCCCAGATCACGTGACTGAGCATGCACTGTTCACGTGGCTGATCATACACTGATCACGTGATGATCATGCACTGATCACTTGGATATCATGCACTGATCACGTGGCTGATCATACACTGTTCACGTGTCTGACCATGCACTGATCACGTGGCTGATCATACACTGCTCACGTAACTGATCATGCACTGATCACGTGGCTATCATGCACTGATCACGTGGCTGAACATGCACTGTTCACGTGGCTGATCACACACCTGTCACGTGACATATCATGCACTGATCACGTGGCACTCATGCACTGATCACGTGGCTGATCATACTCTGCTCACGTAACTCATGCACACATCACGTGGCTATCATGCACTGCTCACGTGGCTCGTCATGGAATGATCACGTAGCAACCATATACTGGTCACGTGACTGATCATGCAAAGATCACGTAAATGATCATGCACTGTTCACGTGACTGATCATGTACTGATCACGTGACTGATCATGCACTGATCACGTGGCTATCATGCTCTGCTCACGTGGCTGATCATGCAACGATCACGTAGCAACCATGTACTGGTCACGTGACTGATCATGCACTGATCACGTAATTGATCCTGCACTGATCACGTGGCTCATCATGCACTGATCACGTGGCTGATCACACATGTATCACGTGACTGATCATGCACTGATCACGTGGCTCTCATGCACTGATCACGTGGCTGTCATGCACTGATCACGTGGATATCATGCACTGATCACGTGGCTGATCACACACGTATCACATGACTGATCATGCACTGATCACGTGGCTATCATGCACTGATCACGTGGCTATCATGCACTGATCACGTGGCTGATCATGCAATGATCACGTAGCTACCATGTACTGGTCACGTGACTGATCATGCACTGATCACGTGACTGATCATGCACTGATCACGTGGCTGATCATGCACTGATCACGTGACTGATCATGCACTGATCACGTCTATATCATGCACTGATCACGTGACTGATCATGCACTGATCACGTGGCTGATCATGCACTGATCACGTGACTGATCATGCACTGATCACGTGGCTGATCATGCACTGATCACGTGACTGATCATGCACTGATCTCGTGTCTGATCATGCACTGATCACGTGGCTATCATGCACTGCTCACGTGGCTGATCATGCCATGATCACGCAGCTACCATGTACTGGTCACATGACTGATCATGCACTGATCACGTGACTGATCATGCAGTGATCACGTGGCTATCATGAACTACTCACGTGGCTGATCATGCAATGATCATGTAGCTACCATGTACAGGTCACGTGAATGATCATACACCCATCAGGTGACTGATCATGCACTGATCACGTGGCTATCATGCACTGATCACGAGACTGATCATGCACTGTTCACGTCTATATCATGCACTGATCACATGACTGCCCATGCACTGATCACGTGGATGATCATACACTAATCTTGTGACAGATCATGCACTGATCACGTGGCTGATCATGCACTGATACCGTGACTGAGCATGGACTGATCACATGACTATCATGTAGTGATCACGTGACTTAATGGCGCTGATCATGTGACTGATCATGCGCTGATCATGTTTGCTATCATACACTGATCATGTGCCTCTGGAGGCAATAAACAAAGAGCTGAGTAGGCACGAATCAAACAGTCAGCAGGCAATAATCATGGAACTCAGGTGTGAGGAATCATGCTGCTCAGCTGGCAATAATCAAGCAGCTGAGCAGGCAGGAATCGTGCAGCTCAGCTGGCAATTGTCAAGCAGATGACAGACAGTAATCACGCAGCTCAGCAGGCACAGATCACGTGACTGAGCATGCACTGTTCACGTGGCTGATCATGCACTGATCACGTGACTGATCATGCACTGATCACGTGGCTATCATGCACTGATCACGTGGCTGATCATGCACTGATCACGTGGCTACCATGCACTGATCACGTGGCTGATCATGCACTGATCACGTAATTGATCATGCACTGATCACGTGGCTGATCATGCACTGATCACGTGGCTGATCATGCACTGATCACGTAACTGATCATGCACTGATCACGTGGCTGATCATGCACTGATCACGTGGCTGATCATGCACTGATCACGTGGCTGATCATGCACTGATCACGTGGCTGATCATGCACTGATCACGTGACTGATCATGCACTGATCACGTGGCTATCATGCACTGCTCACGTGGCTGTCATGGAATGATCACGTAGCAACCATATACTGGTCACGTGACTGATCATGCACTGATCACGTAAATGATCATGCACTGTTCACGTGACTGATCATGTACTGATCACGTGACTGATCATGCACTGATCACGTGGCTATCATGCTCTGCTCACGTGGCTGATCATGCAACGATCACGTAGCAACCATGTACTGGTCACGTGACTGATCATGCACTGATCACGTAATTGATCATGCACTGATCACGTGGCTCATCATGCACTGATCACGTGGCTGATCACACATGTATCACGTGACTGATCATGCACTGATCACGTGGCTCTCATGCACTGATCACGTGGCTGTCATGCACTGATCACGTGGATATCATGCACTGATCACGTGGCTGATCACACACGTATCACATGACTGATCATGCACTGATCACGTGGCTATCATGCACTGATCACGTGGCTATCATGCACTGATCACGTGGCTGATCATGCAATGATCACGTAGCTACCATGTACTGGTCACGTGACTGATCATGCACTGATCACGTGACTGATCATGCACTGATCACGTGGCTGATCATGCACTGATCACGTGACTGATCATGCACTGATCACGTATATCATGCACTGATCACGTGACTGATCATGCACTGATCACGTGGCTGATCATGCACTGATCACGTGACTGATCATGCACTGATCACGTGGCTGATCATGCACTGATCACGTGACTGATCATGCACTGATCACGTGTCTGATCATGCACTGATCACGTGGCTATCATGCACTGCTCACGTGGCTGATCATGCCATGATCACGCAGCTACCATGTACTGGTCACATGACTGATCATGCACTGATCACGTGACTGATCATGCAGTGATCACGTGGCTATCATGCACTACTCACGTGGCTGATCATGCAATGATCATGTAGCTACCATGTACAGGTCACGTGAATGATCATACACCCATCAGGTGACTGATCATGCACTGATCACGTGGCTATCATGCACTGATCACGAGACTGATCATGCACTGTTCACGTCTATATCATGCACTGATCACATGACTGCCCATGCACTGATCACGTGGATGATCATACACTAATCTTGTGACAGATCATGCACTGATCACGTGGCTGATCATGCACTGATACCGTGACTGAGCATGGACTGATCACATGACTATCATGTAGTGATCACGTGACTTAATGGCGCTGATCATGTGACTGATCATGCGCTGATCATGTTTGCTATCATACACTGATCATGTGCCTCTGGAGGCAATAAACAAAGAGCTGAGTAGGCACGAATCAAACAGTCAGCAGGCAATAATCATGGAACACAGGTGTGAGGAATCATGCTGCTCAGCTGGCAATAATCAAGCAGCTGAGCATGCAGGAATCGTGCAGCTCAGCTGGCAATTGTCAAGCAGATGAGCAGACAGTAATCACGCAGCTCAGCAGGCCCAGATCACGTGACTGAGCATGCACTGTTCACGTGGCTGATCATGCACTGATCACGTGACTGATCATGCACTGATCACGTGGCTATCATGCACTGATCACGTGGCTGATCATGCACTGATCACGTAGCTACCATGCACTGATCACGTGGCTGATCATGCACTGATCACGTAACTGATCATGCACTGATCACGTGGCTGATCATGCACTGATCACGTGGCTGATCATGCACTGATCACGTGGCTGATCATGCACTGATCACGTGGCTGATCATGCACTGATCACGTGGCTGATCATGCACTGATCACGTGGCTGATCATGCACTGATCACGTGACTGATCATGCACTGATCACGTGACTGATCATGCACTGATCACGTGGCTATCATGCACTGATCACGTGGCTGATCATGCATGATCACGTAGCTATCATGTACTGATCACGTGACTGATCATGCACTGATCACGTGACTGATCATGCACTGATCACGTGGCTATCATGCACTGATCACGTGGCTGATCATGCACTGATCACGTGACTGATCATGCACTGATCACGTGGCTGATCATGCACTGATCACGTGACTGATCATGCACTGATCACGTGACTGATCATGCACTGATCACGTGGCTATCATGCACTGCTCACGTGGCTGATCATGCATGATCACGCAGCTACCATGTACTGGTCACATGACTGATCATGCACTGATCACGTGACTGATCATGCACTGATCACGTGGCTATCATGCACTACTCACGTGGCTGATCATGCAATGATCATGTAGCTACCATGTACTGGTCACGTGAATGATCATACACCCATCAGGTGACTGATCATGCACTGATCACGTGGCTATCATGCACTGATCACGTGACTGATCATGCACTGATCACGTCTATATCATGCACTGATCACATGACTGCCCATGCACTGATCACGTGGATGATCATACACTAATCACGTGACAGATCATGCACTGATCACGTGGCTGATCATGCACTGATACGTGACTGATCATGGACTGATCACATGACTATCATGCACTGATCACGTGACTTAATGGCACTGATCATGTGACTGATCATGCACTGATCATGTTTGCTATCATACACTGATCATGTGCCTCTGGAGGCAATAAACAAAGAGCTGAGTAGGCACGAATCAAACAGTCAGCAGGCAATAATCATGGAACACAGGTGTGAGGAATCATGCTGCTCAGCTGGCAATAATCAAGCAGCTGAGCAGGCAGGAATCGTGCAGCTCAGCTGGCAATTGTCAAGCAGATGAGCAGACAGTAATCACGCAGCTCAGCAGGCACTGATCACGTGACTGATCATGCACTGATCACGTGGCTGATCATGCACTGATCACGTGATGATCATGCACTGATCACGTGGCTATCATGCACTGATCACGTGGCTGATCATGCACTGATCACGTGACTGATCATGCACTGATCACGTGTCTGATCATGCACTGATCACGTGGCTATCATGCACTGCTCACGTGGCTGATCATGCCATGATCACGCAGCTACCATGTACTGGTCACATGACTGATCATGCACTGATCACGTGACTGATCATGCAGTGATCACGTGGCTATCATGCACTACTCACGTGGCTGATCATGCAATGATCATGTAGCTACCATGTACAGGTCACGTGAATGATCATACACCCATCAGGTGACTGATCATGCACTGATCACGTGGCTATCATGCACTGATCACGAGACTGATCATGCACTGTTCACGTCTATATCATGCACTGATCACATGACTGCCCATGCACTGATCACGTGGATGATCATACACTAATCTTGTGACAGATCATGCACTGATCACGTGGCTGATCATGCACTGATACCGTGACTGAGCATGGACTGATCACATGACTATCATGTAGTGATCACGTGACTTAATGGCGCTGATCATGTGACTGATCATGCGCTGATCATGTTTGCTATCATACACTGATCATGTGCCTCTGGAGGCAATAAACAAAGAGCTGAGTAGGCACGAATCAAACAGTCAGCAGGCAATAATCATGGAACTCAGGTGTGAGGAATCATGCTGCTCAGCTGGCAATAATCAAGCAGCTGAGCAGGCAGGAATTACGCAGCACAGCTGGCAATTGTCAAGCAGATGACAGGCAGGAATCGTGCAGCTCAGCTGGCAATTGTCAAGCAGATGAGCAGACAGTAATCACGCAGCTCAGCAGGCCCAGATCACGTGACTGAGCATGCACTGTTCACGTGGCTGATCATACACTGATCACGTGATGATCATGCACTGATCACTTGGATATCATGCACTGATCACGTGGCTGATCATACACTGTTCACGTGTCTGACCATGCACTGATCACGTGGCTGATCATACACTGCTCACGTAACTGATCATGCACTGATCACGTGGCTATCATGCACTGATCACGTGGCTGATCATGCACTGATCACGTGGCTGATCACACACCTGTCACGTGACATATCATGCACTGATCACGTGGCACTCATGCACTGATCACGTGGCTGATCATACTCTGCTCACGTGACTCATGCACACATCACGTGGCTATCATGCACTGCTCACGTGGCTCGTCATGGAATGATCACGTGGCAACCATATACTGGTCACGTGGCTGATCATGCACTGATCACGTAACTGATCATGCACTGATCACGTGACTGATCATGCACTGATCACGTGGCTGATCATGCACTGATCACGTGGCTATCATGCTCTGCTCACGTGGCTGATCATGCAACGATCACGTAGCAAACATGTACTGGTCACGTGACTGATCATGCACTGATCACGTAATTGATCCTGCACTGATCACGTTGCTCATCATGCACTGATCACGTGGCTGATCACACATGTATCACGTGACTGATCATGCACTGATCACGTGGCTCTCATGCACTGATCACGTGGCTGTCATGAACTGATCACGTGGCTATCATGCACTGATCACGTGGCTGATCACACACGTATCACGTGACTGATCATGCACTGATCACGTGGCTATCATGCACTGATCACGTGGCTATCATGCACTGATCACGTGGCTGATCATGCAATGATCACGTAGCTACCATGTACTGGTCACGTGACTGATCATGCACTGATCACGTGACTGATCATGCACTGATCACGTGGCTGATCATGCACTGATCACGTGACTGATCATGCACTGATCACGTCTATCATGCACTGATCACGTGACTGATCATGCACTGATCACGTGGCTGATCATGCACTGATCACGTGACTGATCATGCACTGATCACGTGGCTGATCATGCACTGATCACGTGACTGATCATGCACTGATCACGTGTCTGATCATGCACTGATCACGTGGCTATCATGCACTGCTCACGTGGCTGATCATGCCATGATCACGCAGCTACCATGTACTGGTCACATGACTGATCATGCACTGATCACGTGACTGATCATGCAGTGATCACGTGGCTATCATGAACTACTCACGTGGCTGATCATGCAATGATCATGTAGCTACCATGTACAGGTCACGTGAATGATCATACACCCATCAGGTGACTGATCATGCACTGATCACGTGGCTATCATGCACTGATCACGAGACTGATCATGCACTGTTCACGTCTATATCATGCACTGATCACATGACTGCCCATGCACTGATCACGTGGATGATCATACACTAATCTTGTGACAGATCATGCACTGATCACGTGGCTGATCATGCACTGATACCGTGACTGAGCATGGACTGATCACATGACTATCATGTAGTGATCACGTGACTTAATGGCGCTGATCATGTGACTGATCATGCGCTGATCATGTTTGCTATCATACACTGATCATGTGCCTCTGGAGGCAATAAACAAAGAGCTGAGTAGGCACGAATCAAACAGTCAGCAGGCAATAATCATGGAACACAGGTGTGAGGAATCATGCTGCTCAGCTGGCAATAATCAAGCAGCTGAGCAGGCAGGAATCGTGCAGCTCAGCTGGCAATTGTCAAGCAGATGAGCAGACAGTAATCACGCAGCTCAGCAGGCACAGATCACGTGACTGAGCAGGCACTGATCACGTGGCTGATCATGCACTGATCACGTGGCTGATCACACATGATCACGTGACTGATCATGCACTGATCACGTGGCTGATCATGCACTGATCACGTGGCTGATCATGCACTGATCACGTGGCTATCATGCACTGATCACGTGGCTGATCACACACTGATCACGTGACTGATCATGCACTGATCACGTGGCTGATCATGCACTGATCACGTGACTATCATGCACTGATCACGTGGCTGATCATGCACTGATCACGTAGCTACCATGCACTGATCACGTGACTGATCATGCACTGATCACGTAATTGATCATGCACTGATCACGTGGCTGATCATGCACTGATCACGTGGCTGATCATGCACTGATCACGTGACTGATCATGCACTGATCACGTAACTGATCATGCACTGATCACGTGGCTATCATGCACTGATCACGTGGCTGATCATGCACTGATCACGTGACTGATCATGCACTGATCACGTGGCTGATCATGCACTGATCACGTGACTGATCATGCACTGATCACGTGACTGATCATGCACTGATCACGTGACTGATCATGCACTGATCACGTGGCTATCATGCACTGATCACGTGGCTGATCATGCATGATCACGCAGCTACCATGTACTGGTCACATGACTGATCATGCACTGATCACGTGACTGATCATGCACTGATCACGTGGCTATCATGCACTATCACGTGGCTGATCATGCAATGATCATGTAGCTACCATGTACTGGTCACGTGACTGATCATGCACTGATCACGTGA
Source organism: Bos javanicus (assembly GCF_032452875.1). Classification (NCBI taxonomy): domain Eukaryota; kingdom Metazoa; phylum Chordata; class Mammalia; order Artiodactyla; family Bovidae; genus Bos; species Bos javanicus. The sequence goes on from NW_026893800.1 coordinate 99,628, forward strand.
CTGATCATGCACTGATCACGTGGCTATCATGCACTGATCACGTGACTGATCATGCACTGATCACGTCTATATCATGCACTGATCACGTGACTGATCATGCACTGATCACGTGGATGATCATGCACTGATCACGTGACTGATCATGCACTGATCACGTGGCTGATCATGCACTGATCACGTGGCTATCATGCACTGATCACGTGGCTGATCATGCATGATCACGCAGCTACCATGTACTGATCACGTGACTGATCATGCACTGATCACGTGACTGATCATGCACTGATCACGTGGCTATCATGCACTATCACGTGGCTGATCATGCAATGATCACGTAGCTACCATGTACTGGTCACGTGAATGATCATGCACTGATCACGTGACTGATCATGCACTGATCACGTGGCTATCATGCACTGATCACGTGACTGATCATGCACTGATCACGTCTATATCATGCACTGATCACGTGGCTGATCATGCACTGATCACGTGGCTGATCATGCACTGATCACGTGACAATCATGCACTGATCACGTGGCTGATCATGCACTGATCACGTGACTGATCATGCACTGATCACGTGTCTGATCATGCACTGATCACGTGGCTATCATGCACTGATCACGTGGCTGATCATGCCATGATCACGCAGCTACCATGTACTGGTCACATGACTGATCATGCACTGATCACGTGACTGATCATGCACTGATCACGTGGCTATCATGCACTACTCACGTGGCTGATCATGCAATGATCATGTAGCTACCATGTACAGGTCACGTGAATGATCATACACCCATCAGGTGACTGATCATGCACTGATCACGTGGCTATCATGCACTGATCACGTGACTGATCATGCACTGATCACGTCTATATCATGCACTGATCACATGACTGATCATGCACTGATCACGTGGATGATCATACACTAATCACGTGACAGATCATGCACTGATCACGTGGCTGATCATGCACTGATACCGTGACTGATCATGGACTGATCACATGACTATCATGCACTGATCACGTGACTTAATGGCACTGATCATGTGACTGATCATGCACTGATCATGTTTGCTATCATGCACTGATCATGTGCCTCTGGAGGCAATAAACAAAGAGCTGAGTAGGCACGAATCAAACAGTCAGCAGGCAATAATCATGGAACACAGGTGTGAGGAATCATGCTGCTCAGCTGGCAATAATCAAGCAGCTGATCAGGCAGGAATCGTGCAGCTCAGCTGGCAATTGTCAAGCAGATGAGCAGACAGTAATCACGCAGCTCATCATGCACTGATCACGTGGCTGATCATGCACTGATCACGTGGCTGATCATGCACTGATCACGTGATGATCATGCACTGATCACGTGGCTATCATGCACTGATCACGTGGCTGATCATGCACTGATCACGTGACTGATCATGCACTGATCACGTGGCTGATCATGCACTGATCACGTGGCTATCATGCACTGATCACGTGGCTGATCATGCACTGATCACGTGCTGATCATGCACTGATCACGTGGCTGATCATGCACTGATCACGTGGCTGATCATGCATGATCACGCAGCTACCATGTACTGGTCACATGACTGATCATGCACTGATCACGTGACTGATCATGCAGTGATCACGTGGCTATCATGCACTACTCACGTGGCTGATCATGCAATGATCATGTAGCTACCATGTACAGGTCACGTGAATGATTATACACCCATCAGGTGACTGATCATGCACTGATCACGTGGCTATCATGCACTGATCACGAGACTGATCATGCACTGATCACGTCTATATCATGCACTGATCACATGACTGCCCATGCACTGATCACGTGGATGATCATACACTAATCTTGTGACAGATCATGCACTGATCACGTGGCTGATCATGCACTGATACCGTGACTGAGCATGGACTGATCACATGACTATCATGTAGTGATCACGTGACTTAATGGCGCTGATCATGTGACTGATCATGCGCTGATCATGTTTGCTATCATACACTGATCATGTGCCTCTGGAGGCAATAAACAAAGAGCTGAGTAGGCACGAATCAAACAGTCAGCAGGCAATAATCATGGAACTCAGGTGTGAGGAATCATGCTGCTCAGCTGGCAATAATCAAGCAGCTGAGCAGGCAGGAATTACGCAGCACAGCTGGCAATTGTCAAGCAGATGACAGGCAGGAATCGTGCAGCTCAGCTGGCAATTGTCAAGCAGATGAGCAGACAGTAATCACGCAGCTCAGCAGGCCCAGATCACGTGACTGAGCATGCACTGTTCACGTGGCTGATCATACACTGATCACGTGATGATCATGCACTGATCACTTGGATATCATGCACTGATCACGTGGCTGATCATGCACTGTTCACGTGTCTGACCATGCACTGATCACGTGGCTGATCATACACTGCTCACGTAACTGATCATGCACTGATCACGTGGCTATCATGCACTGATCACGTGGCTGAACATGCACTGTTCACGTGGCTGATCACACACCTGTCACGTGACATATCATGCACTGATCACGTGGCACTCATGCACTGATCACGTGGCTGATCATACTCTGCTCACGTAACTCATGCACACATCACGTGGCTATCATGCACTGCTCACGTGGCTCGTCATGGAATGATCACGTAGCAACCATATACTGGTCACGTGACTGATCATGCAAAGATCACGTAAATGATCATGCACTGTTCACGTGACTGATCATGTACTGATCACGTGACTGATCATGCACTGATCACGTGGCTATCATGCTCTGCTCACGTGGCTGATCATGCAACGATCACGTAGCAACCATGTACTGGTCACGTGACTGATCATGCACTGATCACGTAATTGATCCTGCACTGATCACGTGGCTCATCATGCACTGATCACGTGGCTGATCACACATGTATCACGTGACTGATCATGCACTGATCCCGTGGCTCTCATGCACTGATCACGTGGCTGTCATGCACTGATCACGTGGCTATCATGCACTGATCACGTGGCTGATCACGCACGTATCACATGACTGATCATGCACTGATCACGTGGCTATCATGCACTGATCACGTGGCTATCATGCACTGATCACGTGGCTGATCATGCAATGATCACGTAGCTACCATGCACTGATCACGTGACTGATCATGCACTGATCACGTAATTGATCATGCACTGATCACGTGGCTGATCATGCACTGATCACGTGGCTGATCATGCACTGATCACGTGACTGATCATGCACTGATCACGTGTCTGATCATGCACTGATCACGTGGCTATCATGCACTGATCACGTGGCTGATCATGCCATGATCACGCAGCTACCATGTACTGGTCACATGACTGATCATGCACTGATCACGTGACTGATCATGCACTGATCACGTGGCTATCATGAACTACTCACGTGGCTGATCATGCAATGATCATGTAGCTACCATGTACAGGTCACGTGAATGATCATACACCCATCAGGTGACTGATCATGCACTGATCACGTGGCTATCATGCACTGATCACGAGACTGATCATGCACTGTTCACGTCTATATCATGCACTGATCACATGACTGCCCGTGCACTGATCACGTGGATGATCATACACTAATCTTGTGACAGATCATGCACTGATCACGTGGCTGATCATGCACTGATACCGTGACTGAGCATGGACTGATCACATGAGTATCATGTAGTGATCACGTGACTTAATGGCGCTGATCATGTGACTGATCATGCGCTGATCATGTTTGCTATCATACACTGATCATGTGCCTCTGGAGGCAATAAACAAAGAGCTGAGTAGGCACGAATCAAACAGTCAGCAGGCAATAATCATGGAACACAGGTGTGAGGAATCATGCTGCTCAGCTGGCAATAATCAAGCAGCTGAGCAGGCAGGAATCGTGCAGCTCAGCTGGCAATTGTCAAGCAGATGAGCAGACAGTAATCACGCAGCTCAGCAGGCCCAGATCACGTGACTGAGCATGCACTGTTCACGTGGCTGATCATGCACTGATCACGTGACTGATCATGCACTGATCACGTGGCTATCATGCACTGATCACGTGGCTGATCATGCACTGATCACGTAGCTACCATGCACTGATCACGTGACTGATCATGCACTGATCACGTAACTGATCATGCACTGATCACGTGGCTGATCATGCACTGATCACGTGGCTGATCATGCACTGATCACGTAACTGATCATGCACTGATCACGTGACTGATCATGCACTGATCACGTGGCTATCATGCACTGATCACGTGGCTGATCATACACTGATCACGTGCCTGATCATGCACTGATCACGTGGCTGATCATGCACTGATCACGTGACTGATCATGCACTGATCACGTGTCTGATCATGCACTGATCACGTGGCTATCATGCACTGCTCACGTGGCTGATCATGCCATGATCACGCAGCTACCATGTACTGGTCACATGACTGATCATGCACTGATCACGTGACTGATCATGCACTGATCACGTGGCTATCATGCACTACTCACGTGGCTGATCATGCAATGATCATGTAGCTACCATGTACAGGTCACGTGAATGATCATACACCCATCAGGTGACTGATCATGCACTGATCACGTGGCTATCATGCACTGATCACGTGACTGATCATGCACTGATCACGTCTATATCATGCACTGATCACATGACTGCCCATGCACTGATCACGTGGATGATCATACACTAATCATGTGACAGATCATGCACTGATCACGTGGCTGATCATGCACTGATACGTGACTGAGCATGGACTGATCACATGACTATCATGTAGTGATCACGTGACTTAATGGCGCTGATCATGTGACTGATCATGCGCTGATCATGTTTGCTATCATACACTGATCATGTGCCTCTGGAGGCAATAAACAAAGAGCTGAGTAGGCACGAATCAAACAGTCAGCAGGCAATAATCATGGAACACAGGTGTGAGGAATCATGCTGCTCAGCTGGCAATAATCAAGCAGCTGAGCAGGCAGGAATCGTGCAGCTCAGCTGGCAATTGTCAAGCAGATGAGCAGACAGTAATCACGCAGCTCAGCAGGCACTGATCACGTGACTGAGCATGCACTGATCACGTGGCTGATCATGCACTGATCACGTGATGATCATGCACTGATCACGTGGATATCATGCACTGATCACGTGGCTGATCATGCACTGATCACGTGACTGATCATGCACTGATCACGTGTCTGATCATGCACTGATCACGTGGCTATCATGCACTGCTCACGTGGCTGATCATGCATGATCACGCAGCTACCATGTACTGGTCACATGACTGATCATGCACTGATCACGTGACTGATCATGCACTGATCACGTGGCTATCATGCACTACTCACGTGGCTGATCATGCAATGATCACGTAGCTACCATGTACAGGTCACGTGAATGATCATACACCCATCAGGTGACTGATCATGCACTGATCACGTGGCTATCATGCACTGATCACGAGACTGATCATGCACTGATCACGTCTATATCATGCACTGATCACATGACTGCCCATGCACTGATCACGTGGATGATCATACACTAATCTTGTGACAGATCATGCACTGATCACGTGGCTGATCATGCACTGATACCGTGACTGAGCATGGACTGATCACATGACTATCATGTAGTGATCACGTGACTTAATGGCGCTGATCATGTGACTGATCATGCGCTGATCATGTTTGCTATCATACACTGATCATGTGCCTCTGGAGGCAATAAACAAAGAGCTGAGTAGGCACGAATCAAACAGTCAGCAGGCAATAATCATGGAACACAGGTGTGAGGAATCATGCTGCTCAGCTGGCAATAATCAAGCAGCTGAGCAGGCAGGAATTACGCAGCACAGCTGGCAATTGTCAAGCAGATGACAGGCAGGAATCGTGCAGCTCAGCTGGCAATTGTCAAGCAGATGAGCAGACAGTAATCACGCAGCTCAGCAGGCCCAGATCACGTGACTGAGCATGCACTGTTCACGTATCTGATCATACACTGATCACGTGATGATCATGCACTGATCACTTGGATATCATGCACTGATCACGTGGCTGATCATACACTGTTCACGTGTCTGACCATGCACTGATCACGTGGCTGATCATACACTGCTCACGTAACTGATCATGCACTGATCACGTGGCTATCATGCACTGATCACGTGGCTGAACATGCACTGTTGACGTGGCTGATCACACACCTGTCACGTGACATATCATGCACTGATCACGTGGCACTCATGCACTGATCACGTGGCTGATCATACTCTGCTCACGTAACTCATGCACATATCACGTGGCTATCATGCACTGCTCACGTGGCTCGTCATGGATAGATCACGTAGCAACCATATACTGGTAACGTGATTGATCATGCAAAGATCACGTAAATGATCATGCACTGTTCACGTGACTGATCATGTACTGATCACGTGACTGATCATGCACTGACCACGTGGCTATCATGCCCTGCTCACGTGGCTGATCATGCAACGATCACGTAGCAACCATGTACTGGTCACGTGACTGATCATGCACTGATCACGTAATTGATCCTGCACTGATCACGTGGCTGATCATGCACTGATCACGTGGCTGATCATGCACTGATCACGTGGCTGATCATGCACTGATCACGTGGCTACCATGCACTGATCACGTGGCTGATCATGCACTGATCACGTGACTGATCATGCACTGATCACGTGGCTGATCATGCACTGATCACGTGATGATCATGCACTGATCACGTGGCTATCATGCACTGATCACGTGGCTGATCATGCACTGATCACGTGGCTATCATGCACTGATCGCGTGGCTGATCATGCACTGATCACGTAGCAACCATGCACTGATCACGTGACTGATCATGCACTGATCACGTAATTGATCATGCACTGATCACGTGGCTCATCATGCACTGATCACGTGGCTGATCACACATGTATCACGTGACTGATCATGCACTGATCCCGTGGCTATCATGCACTGATCACGTGGCTGTCATGCACTGATCACGTGGATATGATGCACTGATCACGTGGCTGATCATGCACGTATCACGTGACTGATCATGCACTGATCACGTGGCTATCATGCACTGATCACGTGGCTATCATGCACTGATCACGTGGCTTATCAGGCAATGATCACGTAGCTACCATGTACTGGTCACGTAACTGATCATGCACTGAGCACGTAATTGATCATGCACTGATCATGTGGCTGATCATGCACTGATCACGTGGCTGATCATGCACTGATCACGTAACTGATCATGCACTGATCACGTGACTGATCATGCACTGATCACGTGGCTATCATGCACTGATCACGTGGCTGATCATGCACTGATCACGTGGCTGATCATGCACTGATCACGTGGCTGATCATGCACTGATCACGTGACTGATCATGCACTGATCTCGTGACTGATCATGCACTGATCACGTGGCTATCATGCACTGCTCACCTGGCTGATCATGCATGATCACGCAGCTACCATGTACTGGTCACATGACTGATCATGCACTGATCACGTGACTGATCATGCAGTGATCACGTGGCTATCATGAACTACTAACGTGGCTGATCATGCAATGATCATGTAGCTAACATGTACAGGTCACGTGAATGATCATACACCCATCAGGTGACTGATCATGCACTGATCACGTGGCTATCATGCACAGATCACGAGACTGATCATGCACTGTTCAAGTCTATATCATGCACTGATCACATGACTGCCCGTGCACTGATCACGTGGATGATCATACACTTATCTTGTGACAGATCATGCACTGATCACGTGGCTGATCATGCACTGATCACGTGACTGATCATGCACTGATCTCGTGTCTGATCATGCACTGATCACGTGGCTATCATGCACTGCTCACGTGGCTGATTATGCCATGATCACGCAGCTACCATGTACTGGTCACATGACTGATCATGCACTGATCACGTGACTGATCATGTAGTGATCACGTGACTTAATGGCGCTGATCATGTGACTGATCATGCGCTGATCATGTTTGCTATCATACACTGATCGTGTGCCTCTGGAGGCAATAAACAAAGAGCTGAGTAGGCACGAATCAATCAGTCAGCAGGCAATAATCATGGAATCATGTGTGAGGAATCATGCTGCTCAGCTGGCAATAATCAAGCAGCTGAGCAGGCAGGAATCGTGCAGCTTAGATGGCAATTGTCAAGCAGATGAGCAGACAGTAATCACGCAGCTCAGCAGGCCCAGATCACGTGACTGAGCATGCACTGTTCACGTGGCTGATCATACACTGATCACGTGATGATCATGTACTGATCACTTGGATATCATGCACTGATCACGTGGCTGATCATGCACTGACCACGTGGCTATCATGCTCTGCTCACGTGGCTGATCATGCAACGATCACGTGCAACCATGTACTGGTCACGTGACTGATCATGCACTGATCACGTAATTGATCCTGCACTGATCACGTGGCTCATCATGCACTGATCACGTGGCTGATCACACATGTGTCACGTGACTGATCATGCACTGATCCCGTGGCTCTCATGCACTGATCACGTGGCTGTCATGCACTGATCACGTGGATATCATGCACTGATCATGTGGCTGATCACACACGTATCACATGACTGATCATGCACTGATCACGTGGCTATCATGCACTGATCACGTGGCTATCATGCACTGATCACGTGGCTTATCAGGCAATGATCACGTAGCTACCATGTACTGGTCACGTAACTGATCATGCACTGAGCACGTAATTGATCATGCACTGATCATGTGGCTGATCATGCACTGATCACGTGGCTGATCATACACTGATCACATAACTGATCATGCACTGATCACGTGACTGATCATGCACTGACTACGTGGCTATCATGCACTGATCACTTGGCTGGACATACACTGATCACGTGCCTGGTCATGCACTGATCACGTGGCTGATCATGCACTGATCACGTGACTGATCATGCACTGATCTCGTGTCTGATCATGCACTGATCACGTGGCTATCATGCACTGCTCACGTGGCTGATCATGCGATGATCACGCAGCTACCATGTACTGGTCACATGACTGATCATGCACTGATCACGTGACTGATCATGCAGTGATCACGTGGCTATCATGAACTGATCACGTGGCTGATCATGCACTGATCACGTGGCTTATCGGGCAATGATCACGTAGCTACCTTGTACTGGTCACGTAACTGATCATGCACTGAGCACGTAATTGATCATGCACTGATCATGTGGCTGATCATGCACTGATCACGTGGCTGATCATGCACTGATCACGTGACTGAGCATGCACTGATCTCGTGTCTGATCATGCACTGATCACGTGGCTATCATGCACTGCTCACGTGGCTGATCATGCCATGATCAAGCAGCTACCATGTACTGGTCACATGACTGATCATGCACTGATCACGTGACTGATCATGCAGTGATCACGTGGCTATCATGAACTACTCACGTGGCTGATCATGCAATGATCATGTAGCTACCATGTACAGGTCACGTGAATAATCATACACCCATCAGGTGACTGATCATGCACTGATCACGTGGCTATCATGCACTGATCACGAGACTGATCATGCACTGTTCACGTCTATATCATGCACTGATCACATGACTGCCCGTGCACTGATCACGTGGATGATCATACACTAATCTTGTGACAGATCATGCACTGATCACGTGGCTGATCATGCACTGATACCGTGACTGAGCATGGACTGATCACATGAGTATCATGTAGTGATCACGTGACTTAATGGCGCTGATCATGTGACTGATCATGCGCTGATCATGTTTGCTATCATACACTGATCATGTGCCTCTGGAGGCAATAAACAAAGAGCTGAGTAGGCACGAATCAAACAGTCAGCAGGCAATAATCATGGAACACAGGTGTGAGGAATCATGCTGCTCAGCTGGCAATAATCAAGCAGCTGAGCATTCAGGAATCGTGCAGCTCAGCTGGCATTTGTCAAGCAGATGAGCAGACAGTAATCACGCAGCTCAGCAGGCCCAGATCACGTGACTGAGCATGCACTGTTCACGTGGCTGATCATACACTGATCACGTGGCTATCATGCACTGATCACGTGGCTATCATGCACTGATCACGTGGCTGATCAGGCAATGATCACGTAGCTACCATGTACTGGTCACGTGACTGATCATGCACTGAGCACGTAATTGATCATGCACTGATCATGTGGCTGATCATGCACTGATCACGTGGCTGATCATACACTGATCACATAACTGATCATGCACTGATCACGTGACTGATCATGCACTGATCTCTTGGCTATCATGCACTGATCACTTGGCTGGACATACACTGATCACGTGCCTGGTCATGCACTGATCACGTGGCTGATCATGCACTGATCACGTGACTGATCATGCACTGATCTCGTGTCTGATCATGCACTGATCACGTGGCTATCATGCACTGCTCACGTGGCTGATCATGCCATGATCACGCAGCTACCATGTACTGGTCACATGACTGATCATGCACTGATCACGTGACTGATCATGCAGTGATCACGTGGCTATCATGAACTACTCACGTGGCTGATCATGCAATGATCATGTAGCTACCATATACAGGTCACGTGAATGATCATACACCCATCAGGTGACTGATCATGCACTGATCACGTGGCTATCATGCACTGATCACGAGACTGATCATGCACTGTTCACGCCTATATCATGCACTGATCACATGACTGCCCGTGCACTGATCACGTGGATGATCATACACTAATCTTGTGACAGATCATGCACTGATCACGTGGCTGATCATGCACTGATACCGTGACTGAGCATGGACTGATCACATGACTATCATGTAGTGATCACGTGACTTAATGGCGCTGATCATGTGACTGATCATGTGCTGATCATGTTTGCTATCATACACTGATCATGTGCCTCTGGAGGCAATAAACAAAGAGCTGAGTAGGCACGAATCAAACAGTCAGCAGGCAATAATCATGGAACACAGGTGTGAGGAATCATGCTGCTCAGCTGGCAATAATCAAGCAGCTGAGCAGGCAGGAATCGTGCAGCTCAGCTGGCAATTGTCAAGCAGATGAGCAGACAGTAATCACGCAGCTCAGCAGGCCCAGATCACGTGACTGAGCATGCACTGTTCACGTGGCTTATCATACACTGATCACGTGATGATCATGAACTGATCACTTGGATATCATGCACTGATCACGTGGCTGATCATGCACTGATCACGTGACTGATCATGCACTGATCTCGTGTCTGATCATGCACTGATCACGTGGCTATCATGCACTGCTCACGTGGTTGATCATGCCATGATCACGCAGCTACCATGTACTGGTCACATGACTGATCATGCACTGATCACGTGACTGATCATGCAGTGATCACGTGGCTATCATGTACTACTCACGTGGCTGATCATGCAATGATCATGTAGCTACCATGTACAGGTCACGTGAATGATCATACACCCATCAGGTGACTGATCATGCACTGATCACGTGGCTATCATGCACTGAACACGAGACTGATCATGCACTGTTCACGTCTATATCATGCACTGATCACATGACTGCCCGTGCACTGATCACGTGGATGATCATACACTAATCTTGTGACAGATCATGCACTGATCACGTGGCTGATCATGCACTGATACCGTGACTGAGCATGGACTGATCACATGACTATCATGTAGTGATCACGTGACTTAATGGCGCTGATCATGTGACTGATCATGCGCTGATCATGTTTGCTATCATACACTGATCATGTGCCTCTGGAGGCAATAAACAAAGAGCTGAGTAGGCACGAATCAAACAGTCAGCAGGCAATAATCATGGAACTCAGGTGTGAGGAATCATGCTGCTCAGCTGGCAATAATCAAGCAGCTGAGCAGGCAGGAATTACGCAGCACAGCTGGCAATTGTCAAGCAGATGACAGGCAGGAATCGTGCAGCTCAGCTGGCAATTGTCAAGCAGATGAGCAGACAGTAATCACGCAGCTCAGCAGGCCCAGATCACGTGACTGAGCATGCACTGTTCACGTGGCTGATCATACACTGATCACGTGATGATCATGTACTGATCACTTGGATATCATGCACTGATCACGTGGCTGATCATACACTGTTCACGTGTCTGACCATGCACTGATCACGTGGCTGATCATACACTGCTCACGTAACTGATCATGCACTGATCACGTGGCTATCATGCACTGATCACGTGGCTGAACATGCACTGTTCACGTGGCTGATCACACACCTGTCACGTGACATATCATGCACTGATCACGTGGCACTCATGCACTGATCACGTGGCTGATCATACTCTGCTCACGTAACTCATGCACACATTACATGGCTATCATGCACTGCTCACGTGGCTCGTCATGGAAAGATCACGTAGCAACCATATACTGGTAACGTGACTGATCATGCAAAGATCACGTAAATGATCATGCACTGTTCACGTGACTGATCATGTACTGATCACGTGACTGATCATGCACTGACCACGTGGCTATCATGCTCTGCTCACGTGGCTGATCATGCAACGATCACGAAGCAACCATGTACTGGTCACGTGACTGATCATGCACTGATCACGTAATTGATCCTGCACTGATCACGTGGCTCATCATGCACTGATCACGTGGCTGATCACACATGTATCACGTGACTGATCATGCACTGATCCCGTGGCTCTCATGCACTGATCACGTGGCTGTCATGCACTGATCACGTGGATATCATGCACTGATCACGTGGCTGATCACACACGTATCACATGACTGATCATGCACTGATCACGTGGCTATCATGCACTGATCACGTGGCTATCATGCACTGATCACGTGGCTTATCAGGCAATGATCACGTAGCTACCATGTACTGATCACGTGACTGATCATGCACTGAGCACGTAATTGATCATGCACTGATCATGTGGCTGATCATGCACTGATCACGTGGCTGATCATACACTGATCACATAACTGATCATGCACTGATCACGTGACTGATCATGCACTGATCACGTGGCTATCATGCACTGATCACTTGGCTTGACATACACTGATCACGTGCCTGGTCATGCACTGATCACGTGGCTGATCATGCACTGATCACGTGACTGATCATGCACTGATCTCGTGACTGATCATGCACTGATCACGTGGCTATCATGCACTGCTCACGTGGCTGATCATGCCATGATCACGCAGCTACCATGTACTGGTCACATGACTGATCATGCACTGATCACGTGACTGATCATGCAGTGATCACGTGGCTATCATGAACTACTCACGTGGCTGATCATGCAATGATCATGTAGCTACCATGTACAGGTCACGTGAATGATCATACACCCATCAGGTGACTGATCATGCACTGATCACGTGGCTATCATGCACTGATCACGAGACTGATCATGCACTGTTCACGTCTATATCATGCACTGATCACATGACTGCCCGTGCACTGATCACGTGGATGATCATACACTAATCTTGTGACAGATCATGCACTGATCACGTGGCTGATCATGCACTGATACCGTGACTGAGCATGGACTGATCACATGACTATCATGTAGTGATCACGTGACTTAATGGCGCTGATCATGTGACTGATCATGCGCTGATCATGTTTGCTATCATACACTGATCATGTGCCTCTGGAGGCAATAAACAAAGAGCTGAGTAGGCACGAATCAAACAGTCAGCAGGCAATAATCATGGAACTCAGCTGTGAGGAATCATGCTGCTCAGCTGGCAATAATCAAGCAGCTGAGCAGGCAGGAATTACGCAGCACAGCTGGCAATTGTCAAGCAGATGACAGGCAGGAATCGTGCAGCTCAGCTGGCAATTGTCAAGCAGATGAGCAGACAGTAATCACGCAGCTCAGCAGGCCCAGATCACGTGACTGAGCATGCACTGTTCACGTGGCTGATCATACACTGATCACGTGATGATCATGCACTGATCACTTGGATATCATGCACTGATCACGTGGCTGATCATACACTGTTCACGTGTCTGACCATGCACTGATCACGTGGCTGATCATACACTGCTCACGTAACTGATCATGCACTGATCACGTGGCATCATGCACTGATCACGTGGCACTCATGCACTGATCACGTGGCTGATCATACACTGCTCACGTAACTCATGCACACATCACGTGGCTATCATGCACTGCTCACGTGGCTCGTCATGGAATGATCACGTAGCAACCATATACTGGTCACGTGACTGATCATGCAAAGATCACGTAAATGATCATGCACTGTTCACGTGACTGATCATGTACTGATCACGTGACTGATCATGCACTGATCACGTGGCTATCATGCTCTGCTCACGTGGCTGATCATGCAACGATCACGTAGCAACCATGTACTGGTCACGTGACTGATCATGCACTGATCACGTAATTGATCCTGCACTGATCACGTGGCTCATCATGCACTGATCACGTGGCTGATCACACATGTATCACGTGACTGATCATGCACTGATCACGTGGCTGTCATGCACTGATCACGTGGATATCATGCACTGATCATGGGGCTGATCACACACGTATCACATGACTGATCATGCACTGATCACGTGGCTATCATGCACTGATCACGTGGCTATCATGCACTGATCACGTGGCTTATCAGGCAATGATCACGTAGCTACCATGTACTGGTCACGTGACTGATCATGCACTGATCACGTAATTGATCATGCACTGATCATGTGGCTGATCATGCACTGATCACGTGGCTGATCATACACTGATCACATAACTGATCATGCACTGATCACGTGACTGATCATGCACTGATCACGTGGCTATCATGCACTGATCACTTGGCTGACATACACTGATCACGTGCCTGGTCATGCACTGATCACGTGGCTGATCATGCACTGATCACGTGACTGATCATGCACTGATCTCGTGTCTGATCATGCACTGATCACGTGGCTATCATGCACTGCTCACGTGGCTGATCATGCCATGATCACGCAGCTACCATGTACTGGTCACATGACTGATCATGCACTGATCACGTGACTGATCATGCAGTGATCACGTGGCTATCATGAACTACTCACGTGGCTGATCATGCAATGATCATGTAGCTACCATGTACAGGTCACGTGAATGATCATACACCCATCAGGTGACTGATCATGCACTGATCACGTGGCTATCATGCACGGATCACGAGACTGGTCATGCACTGTTCACGTCTATATCATGCACTGATCACATGACTGCCCGTGCACTGATCACGTGGATGATCATACACTAATCTTGTGACAGATCATGCACTGATCACGTGGCTGATCATGCACTGATACCGTGACTGAGCATGGACTGATCACATGACTATCATGTAGTGATCACGTGACTTAATGGCGCTGATCATGTGACTGATCATGCGCTGATCATGTTTGCTATCATACACTGATCATGTGCCTCTGGAGGCAATAAACAAAGAGCTGAGTAGGCACGAATCAAACAGTCAGCAGGCAATAATCATGGAACTCAGGTGTGAGGAATCATGCTGCTCAGCTGGCAATAATCAAGCAGCTGAGCAGGCAGGAATTACGCAGCACAGCTGGCAATTGTCAAGCAGATGACAGGCAGGAATCGTGCAGCTCAGCTGGCAATTGTCAAGCAGATGAGCAGACAGTAATCACGCAGCTCAGCAGGCCCAGATCACGTGACTGAGCATGCACTGTTCACGTGGCTGATCATACACTGATCACGTGATGATCATGCACTGATCACGTGGCTATCATGCACTGATCACGTGGCTGATCATGCACTGTTCACGTGTCTGACCATGCACTGATCACGTGGCTGATCATACACTGCTCACGTAACTGATCATGCACTGATCACGTGGCTATCATGCACTGATCACGTGGCTGAACATGCACTGTTCACGTGGCTGATCACACACGTGTCACGTGACATATCATGCACTGATCACGTGGCACTCATGCACTGATCACGTGGCTGATCATACTCTGCTCACGTAACTCATGCACACATCACGTGGCTATCATGCACTGCTCACGTGGCTCGTCATGGAATGATCACGTAGCAACCATATACTGGTCACGTGACTGATCATGCAAAGATCACGTAAATGATCATGCACTGTTCACGTGACTGATCATGCACTGATCACGTGACTGATCATGCACTGATCACGTGGCTATCATGCACTGCTCACGTGGCTGATCATGCAACGATCACGTAGCAACCATGTACTGGTCACGTGACTGATCATGCACTGATCACGTAATTGATCCTGCACTGATCACGTGGCTCATCATGCACTGATCACGTGGCTGATCACACATGTATCACGTGACTGATCATGCACTGATCACGTGGCTCTCATGCACTGATCACGTGGCTGTCATGCACTGATCACGTGGATATCATGCACTGATCACGTGGCTGATCACACACGTATCACATGACTGATCATGCACTGATCACGTGGCTATCATGCACTGATCACGTGGCTATCATGCACTGATCACGTGGCTGATCATGCAATGATCACGTAGCTACCATGTACTGGTCACGTGACTGATCATGCACTGATCACGTAATTGATCATGCACTGATCACGTGGCTGATCATGCACTGATCACGTGGCTGATCATGCACTGATCACGTGACTGATCATGCACTGATCACGTGTCTGATCATGCACTGATCACGTGGCTATCATGCACTGCTCACGTGGCTGATCATGCCATGATCACGCAGCTACCATGTACTGGTCACATGACTGATCATGCACTGATCACGTGACTGATCATGCACTGATCACGTGGCTATCATGAACTACTCACGTGGCTGATCATGCAATGATCATGTAGCTACCATGTACAGGTCACGTGAATGATCATACACCCATCAGGTGACTGATCATGCACTGATCACGTGGCTATCATGCACTGATCACGAGACTGATCATGCACTGTTCACGTCTATATCATGCACTGATCACATGACTGCCCGTGCACTGATCACGTGGATGATCATACACTAATCTTGTGACAGATCATGCACTGATCACGTGGCTGATCATGCACTGATACCGTGACTGAGCATGGACTGATCACATGACTATCATGTAGTGATCACGTGACTTAATGGCGCTGATCATGTGACTGATCATGCGCTGATCATGTTTGCTATCATACACTGATCATGTGCCTCTGGAGGCAATAAACAAAGAGCTGAGTAGGCACGAATCAAACAGTCAGCAGGCAATAATCATGGAACACAGGTGTGAGGAATCATGCTGCTCAGCTGGCAATAATCAAGCAGCTGAGCAGGCAGGAATCGTGCAGCTCAGCTGGCAATTGTCAAGCAGATGAGCAGACAGTAATCACGCAGCTCAGCAGGCCCAGATCACGTGACTGAGCATGCACTGTTCACGTGGCTGATCATACACTGATCACGTGGCTGATCATGCACTGATCACGTGGCTATCATGCACTGATCACGTGGCTGATCATGCACTGATCACGTGGCTACCATGTACTGATCACGTGACTGATCATGCACTGATCACGTAATTGATCATGCACTGATCACGTGGCTGATCATGCACTGATCACGTGGCTGATCATGCACTGATCACGTAACTGATCATGCACTGATCACGTGACTGATCATGCACTGATCACGTGGCTATCATGCACTGATCACGTGGCTGATCATACACTGATCACGTGCCTGATCATGCACTGATCACGTGGCTGATCATGCACTGATCACGTGACTGATCATGCACTGATCACGTGTCTGATCATGCACTGATCACGTAGCTATCATGCACTGGTCACGTGGCTGATCATGCCATGATCACGTAGCTACCATGTACTGGTCACGTGACTGATCATGCACTGATCACGTGACTGATCATGCACTGATCACGTGGCTATCATGCACTACTCACGTGGCTGATCATGCAATGATCATGTAGCAACCATGTACAGGTCACGTGAATGATCATGCACCCATCACGTGACTGATCATGCACTGATCACGTGGCTATCATGCACTGATCACGTGACTGATCATGCACTGTTCACGTCTATATCATGCACTGATCACGTGACTGCCCATGCACTGATCACGTGGATGATCATACACTAATCTTGTGACAGATCATGCACTGATCACGTGGCTGATCATGCACTGATACCGTGACTGAGCATGGACTGATCACATGACTATCATGCAGTGATCACGTGACTTAATGGCGCTGATCATGTGACTGATCATGCGCTGATCATGTTTGCTATCATGCACTGATCATGTGCCTCTGGAGGCAATAAACAAAGAGCTGAGTAGGCACGAATCAAACAGTCAGCAGGCAATAATCATGGAACTCAGGTGTGAGGAATCATGCTGCTCAGCTGGCAATAATCAAGCAGCTGAGCAGGCAGGAATCGTGCAGCTCAGCTGGCAATTGTCAAGCAGATGAGCAGACAGTGATCACGCAGCTCAGCAGGCCCAGATCACGTGACTGAGCATGCACTGATCACGTGGCTGATCATGCACTGATCACGTGATGATCATGCACTGATCACGTGGATCATGCACTGATCACGTGGC
Organism: Bos javanicus; assembly: GCF_032452875.1. Lineage (NCBI taxonomy): Eukaryota > Metazoa > Chordata > Mammalia > Artiodactyla > Bovidae > Bos > Bos javanicus. The sequence goes on from NW_026893800.1 coordinate 118,449, forward strand.
TGATCATGCACTGATCACGTGACTGATCATGCACTGATCACGTGTCTGATCATGCACTGATCACGTGGCTATCATGCACTGCTCACGTGGCTGATCATGCCATGATCACGCAGCTACCATGTACTGGTCACATGACTGATCATGCACTGATCACGTGACTGATCATGCAGTGATCACGTGGCTATCATGAACTACTCACGTGGCTGATCATGCAATGATCATGTAGCTACCATGTACAGGTCACGTGAATGATCATACACCCATCAGGTGACTGATCATGCACTGATCACGTGGCTATCATGCACTGATCACGAGACTGATCATGCACTGTTCACGTATATATCATGCACTGATCACATGACTGCCCGTGCACTGATCACATGGATGATCATACACTAATCTTGTGACAGATCATGCACTGATCACGTGGCTGATCATGCACTGATACCGTGACTGAGCATGGACTGATCACATGACTATCATGTAGTGATCACGTGACTTAATGGCGCTGATCATGTGACTGATCATGCGCTGATCATGTTTGCTATCATACACTGATCATGTGCCTCTGGAGGCAATAAACAAAGAGCTGAGTAGGCACGAATCAAACAGTCAGCAGGCAATAATCATGGAACACAGGTGTGAGGAATCATGCTGCTCAGCTGGCAATAATCAAGCAGCTGAGCAGGCAGGAATTACGCAGCACAGCTGGCAATTGTCAAGCAGATGACAGGCAGGAATCGTGCAGCTCAGCTGGCAATTGTCAAGCAGATGAGCAGACAGTAATCACGCAGCTCAGCAGGCCCAGATCACGTGACTGAGCATGCACTGTTCACGTGGCTGATCATACACTGATCACGTGATGATCATGCACTGATCACTTGGATATCATGCACTGATCACGTGGCTGATCATACACTGTTCACGTGTCTGACCATGCACTGATCACGTGGCTGATCATACACTGCTCACGTAACTGATCATGCACTGATCACGTGGCTATCATGCACTGATCACGTGGCTGAACATGCACTGTTCACGTGGCTGATCACACACCTGTCACGTGACATATCATGCACTGATCACGTGGCACTCATGCACTGATCACGTGGCTGATCATACTCTGCTCACGTAACTCATGCACACATCACGTGGCTATCATGCACTGCTCACGTGGCTCGTCATGGAATGATCACGTAGCAACCATATACTGGTAACGTGACTGATCATGCAAAGATCACGTAAATGATCATGCACTGTTCACGTGACTGATCATGTACTGATCACGTGACTGATCATGCACTGATCACGTGGCTATCATGCTCTGCTCACGTGGCTGATCATGCAACGATCACGTAGCAACCATGTACTGGTCACGTGACTGATCATGCACTGATCACGTAATTGATCCTGCACTGATCACGTGGCTCATCATGCACTGATCACGTGGCTGATCACACATGTATCACGTGACTGATCATGCACTGATCACGTGGCTCTCATGCACTGATCACGTGGCTGTCATGCACTGATCACGTGGATATCATGCACTGATCACGTGGCTGATCACACACGTATCACATGACTGATCATGCACTGATCACGTGGCTATCATGCACTGATCACGTGGCTATCATGCACTGATCACGTGGCTGATCATGCAATGATCACGTAGCTACCATGTACTGGTCACGTGACTGATCATGCACTGATCACGTAACTGATCATGCACTGATCACGTGGCTGATCATGCACTGATCACGTGGCTGATCATGCACTGATCACGTCTATATCATGCACTGATCACGTGACTGATCATGCACTGATCACGTGGCTGATCATGCACTGATCACGTGACTGATCATGCACTGATCACGTGGCTGATCATGCACTGATCACGTGACTGATCATGCACTGATCTCGTGTCTGATCATGCACTGATCACGTGGCTATCATGCACTGCTCACGTGGCTGATCATGCCATGATCACGCAGCTACCATGTACTGGTCACATGACTGATCATGCACTGATCACGTGACTGATCATGCAGTGATCACGTGGCTATCATGAACTACTCACGTGGCTGATCATGCAATGATCATGTAGCTACCATGTACAGGTCACGTGAATGATCATACACCCATCAGGTGACTGATCATGCACTGATCACGTGGCTATCATGCACTGATCACGAGACTGATCATGCACTGTTCACGTCTATATCATGCACTGATCACATGACTGCCCATGCACTGATCACGTGGATGATCATACACTAATCTTGTGACAGATCATGCACTGATCACGTGGCTGATCATGCACTGATACCGTGACTGAGCATGGACTGATCACATGACTATCATGTAGTGATCACGTGACTTAATGGCGCTGATCATGTGACTGATCATGCGCTGATCATGTTTGCTATCATACACTGATCATGTGCCTCTGGAGGCAATAAACAAAGAGCTGAGTAGGCACGAATCAAACAGTCAGCAGGCAATAATCATGGAACACAGGTGTGAGGAATCATGCTGCTCAGCTGGCAATAATCAAGCAGCTGAGCAGGCAGGAATCGTGCAGCTCAGCTGGCAATTGTCAAGCAGATGAGCAGACAGTAATCACGCAGCTCAGCAGGCCCAGATCACGTGACTGAGCATGCACTGTTCACGTGGCTGATCATACACTGATCACGTGGCTGATCATGCACTGATCACGTGGCTATCATGCACTGATCACGTGGCTGATCATGCAATGATCACGTGCTACCATGTACTGATCACGTGACTGATCATGCACTGATCACGTAACTGATCATGCACTGATCACGTGGCTGATCATGCACTGATCACGTGGCTGATCATGCACTGATCACGTGGCTGATCATGCACTGATCACGTGACTGATCATGCACTGATCACGTGGCTATCATGCACTGATCACGTGGCTGACATACACTGATCACGTGCCTGATCATGCACTGATCACGTGGCTGATCATGCACTGATCACGTGACTGATCATGCACTGATCACGTGTCTGATCATGCACTGATCACGTGGCTATCATGCACTGCTCACGTGGCTGATCATGCCATGATCACGCAGCTACCATGCACTGGTCACATGACTGATCATGCACTGATCACGTGACTGATCATGCACTGATCACGTGGCTATCATGCACTACTCACGTGGCTGATCATGCAATGATCATGTAGCTACCATGTACAGGTCACGTGAATGATCATACACCCATCAGGTGACTGATCATGCACTGATCACGTGGCTATCATGCACTGATCACGTGACTGATCATGCACTGATCACGTCTATATCATGCACTGATCCCATGACTGCCCATGCACTGATCACGTGGATGATCATACACTAATCTTGTGACAGATCATGCACTGATCGCGTGGCTGATCATGCACTGATACCGTGACTGAGCATGGACTGATCACATGACTATCATGCACTGATCACGTGACTTAATGGCGCTGATCATGTGACTGATCATGCGCTGATCATGTTTGCTATCATACACTGATCATGTGCCTCTGGAGGCAATAAACAAAGAGCTGAGTAGGCACGAATCAAACAGTCAGCAGGCAATAATCATGGAACTCAGGTGTGAGGAATCATGCTGCTCAGCTGGCAATAATCAAGCAGCTGAGCAGGCAGGAATCACGCAGCACAGCTGGCAATTGTCAAGCAGATGAGCAGACAGTAATCACGCAGCTCAGCAGGCACTGATCACGTGACTGATCATGCACTGATCACGTGGCTGATCATGCACTGATCACGTGATGATCATGCACTGATCACGTGGCTATCATGCACTGATCACGTGGCTGATCATGCACTGATCACGTGACTGATCATGCACTGATCACGTGTCTGATCATGCACTGATCACGTGGCTATCATGCACTGCTCACGTGGCTGATCATGCCATGATCACGCGGCTACCATGTACTGGTCACGTGACTGATCATGCACTGATCACGTGACTGATCATGCAGTGATCACGTGGCTATCATGCACTACTCACGTGGCTGATCATGCAATGATCATGTAGCTACCATGTACAGGTCACGTGAATGATCATACACCCATCAGGTGACTGATCATGCACTGATCACGTGGCTATCATGCACTGATCACGAGACTGATCATGCACTGATCACGTCTATATCATGCACTGATCACATGACTGCCCGTGCACTGATCACGTGGATGATCATACACTAATCTTGTGACAGATCATGCACTGATCACGTGGCTGATCATGCACTGATACCGTGACTGAGCATGGACTTATCACATGACTATCATGTAGTGATCACGTGACTTAATGGCGCTGATCATGTGACTGATCATGCGCTGATCATGTTTGCTATCATACACTGATCATGTGCCTCTGGAGGCAATAAACAAAGAGCTGAGTAGGCACGAATCAAACAGTCAGCAGGCAATAATCATGGAACTCAGGTGTGAGGAATCATGCTGCTCAGCTGGCAATAATCAAGCAGCTGAGCAGGCAGGAATTACGCAGCACAGCTGGCAATTGTCAAGCAGATGACAGGCAGGAATCGTGCAGCTCAGCTGGCAATTGTCAAGCAGATGAGCAGACAGTAATCACGCAGCTCAGCAGGCCCAGATCACGTGACTGAGCATGCACTGTTCACGTGGCTGATCATACACTGATCACGTGATGATCATGCACTGATCACTTGGATATCATGCACTGATCACGTGGCTGATCATACACTGTTCACGTGTCTGACCATGCACTGATCACGTGGCTGATCATACACTGCTCACGTAACTGATCATGCACTGATCACGTGGCTATCATGCACTGATCACGTGGCTGAACATGCACTGTTCACGTGGCTGATCACACACCTGTCACGTGACATATCATGCACTGATCACGTGGCACTCATGCACTGATCACGTGGCTGATCATACTCTGCTCACGTAACTCATGCACACATCACGTGGCTATCATGCACTGCTCATGTGGCTTGTCATGGAATGATCACGTAGCAACCATATACTGGTCACGTGACTGATCATGCAAAGATCACGTAAATGATCATGCACTGTTCACGTGACTGATCATGTACTGATCACGTGACTGATCATGCACTGATCACGTGGCTATCATGCTCTGCTCACGTGGCTGATCATGCAACGATCACCTAGCAACCATGTAGTGGTCACGTGACTGATCATGCACTGATCACGTGGCTCATCATGCACTGATCACGTGGCTGATCACACATGTATCACGTGACTGATCATGCACTGATCACGTGGCTCTCATGCACTGATCACGTGGCTGTCATGCACTGATCACGTGGATATCATGCACTGATCACGTGGCTGATCACACACGTATCACATGACTGATCATGCACTGATCACGTGGCTATCATGCACTGATCACGTGGCTATCATGCACTGATCACGTGGCTGATCATGCAATGATCACGTAGCTACCATGTACTGGTCACGTGACTGATCATGCACTGAGCAAGTAATTGATCATGCACTGATCACGTGGCTGATCATGCACTGATCACGTGGCTGATCATGCACTGATCACGTGACTGATCATGCACTGATCACGTGACTGATCATGCACTGATCACGTGGCTATCATGCACTGCTCACGTGGCTGATCATGCCATGATCACGCAGCTACCATGTACTGGTCACATGACTGATCATGCACTGATCACGTGACTGATCATGCACTGATCACGTGGCTATCATGCACTACTCACGTGGCTGATCATGCAATGATCATGTAGCTACCATGTACAGGTCACGTGAATGATCATACACCCATCAGGTGACTGATCATGCACTGATCACGTGGCTATCATGCACTGATCACGAGACTGATCATGCACTGTTCACGTCTATATCATGCACTGATCACATGACTGCCCATGCACTGATCACGTGGATGATCATACACTAATCTTGTGACAGATCATGCACTGATCACGTGGCTGATCATGCACTGATACCGTGACTGAGCATGGACTGATCACATGACTATCATGTAGTGATCACGTGACTTAATGGCGCTGATCATGTGACTGATCATGCGCTGATCATGTTTGCTATCATACACTGATCATGTGCCTCTGGAGGCAATAAACAAAGAGCTGAGTAGGCACGAATCAAACAGTCAGCAGGCAATAATCATGGAACACAGGTGTGAGGAATCATGCTGCTCAGCTGGCAATAATCAAGCAGCTGAGCAGGCAGGAATCGTGCAGCTCAGCTGGCAATTGTCAAGCAGATGAGCAGACAGTAATCACGCAGCTCAGCAGGCCCAGATCACGTGACTGAGCATGCACTGTTCACGTGGCTGATCATACACTGATCACGTGGCTGATCATGCACTGATCACGTGGCTATCATGCACTGATCACGTGGCTGATCATGCACTGATCACGTAGCTACCATGCACTGATCACGTGACTGATCATGCACTGATCACGTAATGATCATGCACTGATCACGTGGCTGATCATGCACTGATCACGTGGCTGATCATGCACTGATCACGTGACTGATCATGCACTGATCACGTGACTGATCATGCACTGATCACGTGGCTATCATGCACTGATCACGTGGCTGACATACACTGATCACGTGCCTGATCATGCACTGATCACGTGGCTGATCATGCACTGATCACGTGACTGATCATGCACTGATCACGTGTCTGATCATGCACTGATCACGTGGCTATCATGCACTGCTCACGTGGCTGATCATGCCATGATCACGCAGCTACCATGTACTGGTCACATGACTGATCATGCACTGATCACGTGACTGATCATGCAGTGATCACGTGGCTATCATGCACTACTCACGTGGCTGATCATGCAATGATCATGTAGCTACCATGTACAGGTCACGTGAATGATCATACACCCATCAGGTGACTGATCATGCACTGATCACGTGGCTATCATGCACTGATCACGAGACTGATCATGCACTGATCACGTCTATATCATGCACTGATCACATGACTGCCCATGCACTGATCACGTGGATGATCATACACTAATCTTGTGACAGATCATGCACTGATCACGTGGCTGATCATGCACTGATACCGTGACTGAGCATGGACTGATCACATGACTATCATGTAGTGATCACGTGACTTAATGGCGCTGATCATGTGACTGATCATGCGCTGATCATGTTTGCTATCATACACTGATCATGTGCCTCTGGAGGCAATAAACAAAGAGCTGAGTAGGCACGAATCAAACAGTCAGCAGGCAATAATCATGGAACTCAGGTGTGAGGAATCATGCTACTCAGCTGGCAATAATCAAGCAGCTGAGCAGGCAGGAATCGTGCAGCTCAGCTGGCAATTGTCAAGCAGATGAGCAGACAGTAATCACGCAGCTCAGCATGCCCAGATCACGTGACTGAGCATGCACTGTTCACGTGGCTGATCATGCACTGATCACGTGACTGATCATGCACTGATCACGTGGCTATCATGCACTGATCACGTGGCTGATCATGCACTGATCACGTGCTACCATGCACTGATCACGTGACTGATCATGCACTGATCACGTACTGATCATGCACTGATCACGTGGCTGATCATGCACTGATCACGTGGCTGATCACACACTGATCACGTGACTGATCATGCACTGATCACGTGGCTATCATGCACTGATCACGTGGCTGATCATGCACTGATCACGTGGCTATCATGCACTGATCACGTGGCTGATCACACACATCACGACTGATCATGCACTGATCACGTGGCTGATCATGCACTGATCACGTGGCTATCATGCACTGATCACGTGGCTGATCATGCACTGATCACGTGCTATCATGCACTGATCACGTGACTGATCATGCACTGATCACGAATTGATCATGCACTGATCACGTGGCTGATCATGCACTGATCACGTGGCTGATCATGCACTGATCACGTGGCTGATCATGCACTGATCACGTGACTGATCATGCACTGATCACGTGACTGATCATGCACTGATCACGTGGCTATCATGCACTGATCACGTGGCTGATCATGCACTGATCACGTGCTATCATGCACTGATCACATGACTGATCATGCACTGATCACGTGACTGATCATGCACTGATCACGTGGCTATCATGCACTGATCACGTGGCTGATCATGCAATGATCACGTAGCTACCATGTACTGGTCACGTGACTGATCATGCACTGATCACGTGACTGATCATGCACTGATCACGTGGCTGATCATGCACTGATCACGTGACTGATCATGCACTGATCACGTCTATCATGCACTGATCACGTGACTGCATGCACTGATCACGTGGCTGATCATGCACTGATCACGTGACTGATCATGCACTGATCACGTGGCTGATCATGCACTGATCACGTGACTGATCATGCACTGATCACGTGTCTGATCATGCACTGATCACGTGGCTATCATGCACTGCTCACGTGGCTGATTATGCCATGATCACGCAGCTACCATGTACTGGTCACATGACTGATCATGCACTGATCACGTGACTGATCATGCAGTGATCACGTGGCTATCATGAACTACTCACGTGGCTGATCATGCAATGATCATGTAGCTACCATGTACAGGTCACGTGAATGATCATACACCCATCAGGTGACTGATCATGCACTGATCACGTGGCTATCATGCACTGATCACGAGACTGATCATGCACTGTTCACGTCCATATCATGCACTGATCACATGACTGCCCGTGCACTGATCACGTGGATGATCATACACTAATCTTGTGACAGATCATGCACTGATCACGTGGCTGATCATGCACTGATACCGTGACTGAGCATGGACTGATCACATGAGTATCATGTAGTGATCACGTGACTTAATGGCGCTGATCATGTGACTGATCATGTTCTGATCATGTTTGCTATCATACACTGATCATGTGCCTCTGGAGGCAATAAACAAAGAGCTGAGTAGGCACGAATCAAACAGTCAGCAGGCAATAATCATGGAACTCAGGTGTGAGGAATCATGCTGCTCAGCTGGCAATAATCAAGCAGCTGAGCAGGCAGGAATCGTGCAGCTCAGCTGGCAATTGTCAAGCAGATGAGCAGACAGTAATCACGCAGCTCAGCAGGCCCAGATCACGTGACTGAGCATGCACTGTTCACGTGGCTGATCATACACTGATCACGTGATGATCATGTACTGATCACTTGGATATCATGCACTGATCACGTGGCTGATCATACACTGTTCACGTGTCTGACCATGCACTGATCACGTGGCTGATCATACACTGCTCACGTAACTGATCATGCACTGATCACGTGGCTATCATGCACTGATCACGTGGCTGAACATGCACTGTTCACGTGGCTGATCACACACCTGTCACGTGACATATCATGCACTGATCACGTGGCACTCATGCACTGATCACGTGGCTGATCATACTCTGCTCACGTAACTCATGCACACATCACGTGGCTATCATGCACTGCTCACGTGGCTCGTCATGGAATGATCACGTAGCAACCATATACTGGTCACGTGACTGATCATGCAAAGATCACGTAAATGATCATGCACTGTTCACGTGACTGATCATGTACTGATCACGTGACTGATCATGCACTGATCACGTGGCTATCATGCTCTGCTCACGTGGCTGATCATGCAACGATCACGTCGCAACCATGTACTGGTCACGTGACTGATCATGCACTGATCACGTAATTGATCCTGCACTGATCACGTGGCTCATCATGCACTGATCACGTGGCTGATCACACATGTATCACGTGACTGATCATGCACTGATCACGTGGCTCTCATGCACTGATCACGTGGCTGTCATGCACTGATCACGTGGATATCATGCACTGATCACGTGGCTGATCACACACGTATCACATGACTGATCATGCACTGATCACGTGGCTATCATGCACTGATCACGTGGCTATCATGCACTGATCACGTGGCTGATCATGCAATGATCACGTAGCTACCATGTACTGGTCACGTGACTGATCATGCACTGATCACGTAATTGATCATGCACTGATCACGTGGCTGATCATGCACTGATCACGTGGCTGATCATGCACTGATCACGTGACTGATCATGCACTGATCACGTGTCTGATCATGCACTGATCACGTGGCTATCATGCACTGATCACGTGGCTGATCATGCCATGATCACGCAGCTACCATGTACTGGTCACATGACTGATCATGCACTGATCACGTGACTGATCATGCAGTGATCACGTGGCTATCATGAACTACTCACGTGGCTGATCATGCAATGATCATGTAGCTACCATGTACAGGTCACGTGAATGATCATACACCCATCAGGTGACTGATCATGCACTGATCACGTGGCTATCATGCACTGATCACGAGACTGATCATGCACTGTTCACGTCTATATCATGCACTGATCACATGACTGCCCGTGCACTGATCACGTGGATGATCATACACTAATCTTGTGACAGATCATGCACTGATCACGTGGCTGATCATGCACTGATACCGTGACTGAGCATGGACTGATCACATGAGTATCATGTAGTGATCACGTGACTTAATGGCGCTGATCATGTGACTGATCATGCGCTGATCATTTTTGCTATCATACACTGATCATGTGCCTCTGGAGGCAATAAACAAAGAGCTGAGTAGGCACGAATCAAACAGTCAGCAGGCAATAATCATGGAACACAGGTGTGAGGAATCATGCTGCTCAGCTGGCAATAATCAAGCAGCTGAGCATGCAGGAATCGTGCAGCTCAGCTGGCAATTGTCAAGCAGATGAGCAGACAGTAATCACGCAGCTCAGCAGGCCCAGATCACGTGACTGAGCATGCACTGTTCACGTGGCTGATCATGCACTGATCACGTGGCTGATCATGCACTGATCACGTGGCTATCATGCACTGATCACGTGGCTGATCAGGCAATGATCACGTGCTACCATGTACTGATCACGTGACTGATCATGCACTGATCACGTAATTGATCATGCACTGATCACGTGGCTGATCATGCACTGATCACGTGGCTGATCATACACTGATCACGTAACTGATCATGCACTGATCACGTGACTGATCATGCACTGATCACGTGGCTATCATGCACTGATCACGTGGCTGATCATACACTGATCACGTGCCTGATCATGCACTGATCACGTGGCTGATCATGCACTGATCACGTGACTGATCATGCACTGATCACGTGTCTGATCATGCACTGATCACGTGGCTATCATGCACTGCTCACGTGGCTGATCATGCCATGATCACGCAGCTACCATGTACTGGTCACATGACTGATCATGCACTGATCACGTGACTGATCATGCACTGATCACGTGGCTATCATGAACTACTCACGTGGCTGATCATGCAATGATCATGTAGCTACCATGTACAGGTCACGTGAATGATCATACACCCATCAGGTGACTGATCATGCACTGATCACGTGGCTATCATGCACTGATCACGAGACTGATCATGCACTGATCACGTCTATATCATGCACTGATCACATGACTGCCCATGCACTGATCACGTGGATGATCATACACTAATCTTGTGACAGATCATGCACTGATCACGTGGCTGATCATGCACTGATACCGTGACTGAGCATGGACTGATCACATGACTATCATGTAGTGATCACGTGACTTAATGGCGCTGATCATGTGACTGATCATGCGCTGATCATGTTTGCTATCATACACTGATCATGTGCCTCTGGAGGCAATAAACAAAGAGCTGAGTAGGCACGAATCAAACAGTCAGCAGGCAATAATCATGGAACACAGGTGTGAGGAATCATGCTGCTCAGCTGGCAATAATCAAGCAGCTGAGCAGGCAGGAATCGTGCAGCTCAGCTGGCAATTGTCAAGCAGATGAGCAGACAGTAATCACGCAGCTCAGCAGGCCCAGATCACGTGACTGAGCATGCACTGATCACGTGGCTGATCATGCACTGATCACGTGATGATCATGCACTGATCACGTGGATATCATGCACTGATCACGTGGCTGATCATGCACTGATCACGTGACTGATCATGCACTGATCACGTGTCTGATCATGCACTGATCACGTGGCTATCATGCACTGCTCACGTGGCTGATCATGCCATGATCACGCAGCTACCATGTACTGGTCACATGACTGATCATGCACTGATCACGTGACTGATCATGCAGTGATCACGTGGCTATCATGAAGTACTCACGTGGCTGATCATGCAATGATCATGTAGCTACCATGTACAGGTCACGTGAATGATCATACACCCATCAGGTGACTGATCATGCACTGATCACGTGGCTATCATGCACTGATCACGAGACTGATCATGCACTGTTCACGTCTATATCATGCACTGATCACATGACTGCCCATGCACTGATCACGTGGATGATCATACACTAATCTTGTGACAGATCATGCACTGATCACGTGGCTGATCATGCACTGATACCGTGACTGAGCATGGACTGATCACATGACTATCATGTAGTGATCACGTGACTTAATGGCGCTGATCATGTGACTGATCATGCGCTGATCATGTTTGCTATCATACACTGATCATGTGCCTCTGGAGGCAATAAACAAAGAGCTGAGTAGGCACGAATCAAACAGTCAGCAGGCAATAATCATGGAACACAGGTGTGAGGAATCATGCTGCTCAGCTGGCAATAATCAAGCAGCTGAGCAGGCAGGAATTACGCAGCACAGCTGGCAATTGTCAAGCAGATGACAGGCAGGAATCGTGCAGCTCAGCTGGCAATTGTCAAGCAGATGAGCAGACAGTAATCACGCAGCTCAGCAGGCCCAGATCACGTGACTGAGCATGCACTGTTCACGTGGCTGATCATACACTGATCACGTGATGATCATGCACTGATCACTTGGATATCATGCACTGATCACGTGGCTGATCATACACTGTTCACGTGTCTGACCATGCACTGATCACGTGGCTGATCATACACTGCTCACGTAACTGATCATGCACTGATCACGTGGCTATCATGCACTGATCACGTGGCTGAACATGCACTGTTCACGTGGCTGATCACACACCTGTCACGTGACATATCATGCACTGATCACGTGGCACTCATGCACTGATCACGTGGCTGATCATACTCTGCTCACGTAACTCATGCACACATCACGTGGCTATCATGCACTGCTCACGTGGCTCGTCATGGAAAGATCACGTAGCAACCATATACTGGTAACGTGACTGATCATGCAAAGATCACGTAAATGATCATGCACTGTTCACGTGACTGATCATGTACTGATCACGTGACTGATCATGCACTGACCACGTGGCTATCATGCTCTGCTCACGTGGCTGATCATGCAACGATCACGTAGCAACCATGTACTGGTCACGTGACTGATCATGCACTGATCACGTAATTGATCCTGCACTGATCACGTGGCTCATCATGCACTGATCACGTGGCTGATCACACATGTATCACGTGACTGATCATGCACTGATCACGTGGCTCTCATGCACTGATCACGTGGCTGTCATGCACTGATCACGTGGATATCATGCACTGATCACGTGGCTGATCACACACGTATCACATGACTGATCATGCACTGATCACGTGGCTATCATGCACTGATCACGTGGCTATCATGCACTGATCACGTGGCTGATCAGGCAATGATCACGTAGCTACCTTGTACTGGTCACGTGACTGATCATGCACTGATCACGTAATTGATCATGCACTGATCATGTGGCTGATCATGCACTGATCACGTGGCTGATCATACACTGATCACATAATTGATCATGCACTGATCACGTGACTGATCATGCACTGATCACGTGGCTATCATGCACTGATCACTTGGCTGGACATACACTGATCACGTGCCTGATCATGCACTGATCACGTGGCTGATCATGCACTGATCACGTGGCTGATCATGCACTGATCACGTGACTGATCATGCACTGATCACGTGGCTATCATGCACTGCTCACGTGGCTAATCATGCCATGATCACGCTGCTACCATGTACTGGTCACATGACTGATCATGCACTGATCACGTGACTGATCATGCACTGATCACGTGGCTATCATGCACTACTCACGTGGCTGATCATGCAATGATCATGTAGCTACCATGTACAGGTCACGTGAATGATCATACACCCATCAGGTGACTGATCATGCACTGATCACGTGGCTATCATGCACTGATCACGACTGATCATGCACTGTTCACGTCTATATCATGCACTGATCACATGACTGCCCATGCACTGATCACGTGGATGATCATACACTGATCTTGTGACAGATCATGCACTGATCACGTGGCTGATCATGCACTGATCACGTGACTGATCATGCACTGATCACGTGACTGATCATGCACTGATCACGTGGCTATCATGCACTGATCACGTGGCTGATCATGCATGATCACGCAGCTACCATGCACTGATCACGTGACTGATCATGCACTGATCACGTGACTGATCATGCAGTGATCACGTGACTTAATGGCGCTGATCATGTGACTGATCATGCGCTGATCATGTTTGCTATCATACACTGATCATGTGCCTCTGGAGGCAATAAACAAAGAGCTGAGTAGGCACGAATCAATCAGTCAGCAGGCAATAATCATGGAATCATGTGTGAGGAATCATGCTGCTCAGCTGGCAATAATCAAGCAGCTGAGCAGGCAGTAATCGTGCAGCTTAGATGGCAATTGTCAAGCAGATGAGCAGACAGTAATCACGCAGCTCAGCAGGCCCTGATCACGTGACTGAGCATGTACTGTTCACGTGGCTGATCATACACTGATCACGTGATGATCATGCACTGATCACGTGGATATCATGCACTGATCACGTGGCTGATCATGCACTGATCACGTGGCTATCATGCACTGATCACGTGGCTGATCATGCACTGATCACGTAGCAATCATGCACTGATCACGTGACTGATCATGCACTGATCACGTAATTGATCATGCACTGATCACGTGGCTGATCATGCACTGATCACGTGGCTGATCACACATGTGTCACGTGACTGATCATGCACTGATCACGTGGCTATCATGCACTGATCACGTGGCTGTCATGCACTGATCACGTGGATATCATGCACTGATCACGTGGCTGATCACACACGTATCACGTGACTGATCATGCACTGATCACGTGGCTGATCATGCACTGATCACGTGGCTATCATGCACTGATCACGTGGCTGATCATGCAATGATCACGTAGCTACCATGTACTGGTCACGTGACTGATCATGCACTGATCACGTAATTGATCATGCACTGATCACGTGGCTGATCATGCACTGATCACGTGGCTGATCATACACTGATCACGTAACTGATCATGCACTGATCACGTGACTGATCATGCACTGATCACGTGGCTATCATGCACTGATCACGTGGCTGATCATGCACTGATCACGTGACTGATCATGCACTGATCACGTGGCTGATCATGCACTGATCACGTGGCTGATCATGCACTGATCACGTGGCTGATCATGCATGATCACGCAGCTACCATGTACTGGTCACATGACTGATCATGCACTGATCACGTGACTGATCATGCACTGATCACGTGGCTATCATGCACTGATCACGTGGCTGATCATGCACTGATCACGTGGCTGATCATGCACTGATCACGTAGCTACCATGCACTGATCACGTGACTGATCATGCACTGATCACGTGATTGATCATGCACTGATCACGTGGCTGATCATGCACTGATCACGTGGCTGATCATGCACTGATCACGTGACTGATCATGCACTGATCACGTGTCTGATCATGCACTGATCACGTGGCTATCATGCACTGCTCACGTGGCTGATCATGCCATGATCACGCAGCTACCATGTACTGGTCACATGACTGATCATGCACTGATCACGTGACTGATCATGCAGTGATCACGTGGCTATCATGAACTACTCACGTGGCTGATCATGCAATGATCATGTAGCTACCATGTACAGGTCACGTGAATGATCATACACCCATCAGGTGACTGATCATGCACTGATCACGTGGCTATCATGCACTGATCACGAGACTGATCATGCACTGTTCACGTCTATATCATGCACTGATCACATGACTGCCCGTGCACTGATCACGTGGATGATCATACACTAATCTTGTGACAGATCATGCACTGATCACGTGGCTGATCATGCACTGATACCGTGACTGAGCATGGACTGATCACATGAGTATCATGTAGTGATCACGTGACTTAATGGCGCTGATCATGTGACTGATCATGCGCTGATCATGTTTGCTATCATACACTGATCATGTGCCTCTGGAGGCAATAAACAAAGAGCTGAGTAGGCACGAATCAAACAGTCAGCAGGCAATAATCATGGAACACAGGTGTGAGGAATCATGCTGCTCAGCTGGCAATAATCAAGCAGCTGAGCATGCAGGAATCGTGCAGCTCAGCTGGCAATTGTCAAGCAGATGAGCAGACAGTAATCACGCAGCTCAGCAGGCCCAGATCACGTGACTGAGCATGCACTGTTCACGTGGCTGATCATGCACTGATCACGTGGCTGATCATGCACTGATCACGTGGCTATCATGCACTGATCACGTGGCTGATCATGCACTGATCACGTAGCTACCATGCACTGATCACGTGACTGATCATGCACTGATCACGTAATTGATCATGCACTGATCACGTGGCTGATCATGCACTGATCACGTGGCTGATCATGCACTGATCACGTAACTGATCATGCACTGATCACGTGACTGATCATGCACTGATCACGTGGCTATCATGCACTGATCACGTGGCTGATCATACACTGATCACGTGCCTGATCATGCACTGATCACGTGGCTGATCATGCACTGATCACGTGACTGATCATGCACTGATCACGTGTCTGATCATGCACTGATCACGTGGCTATCATGCACTGCTCACATGGCTGATCATGCCATGATCACGCAGCTACCATGTACTGGTCACATGACTGATCATGCACTGATCACGTGACTGATCATGCACTGATCACGTGGCTATCATGCACTACTCACGTGGCTGATCATGCAATGATCATGTAGCTACCATGTACAGGTCACGTGAATGATCATACACCCATCAGGTGACTGATCATGCACTGATCACGTGGCTATCATGCACTGATCACGTGACTGATCATGCACTGATCACGTCTATATCATGCACTGATCACATGACTGCCCATGCACTGATCACGTGGATGATCATACACTGATCTTGTGACAGATCATGCACTGATCACGTGGCTGATCATGCACTGATACCGTGACTGATCATGGACTGATCACATGACTATCATGTACTGATCACGTGACTTAATGGCGCTGATCATGTGACTGATCATGCGCTGATCATGTTTGCTATCATACACTGATCATGTGCCTCTGGAGGCAATAAACAAAGAGCTGAGTAGGCACGAATCAAACAGTCAGCAGGCAATAATCATGGAACACAGGTGTGAGGAATCATGCTGCTCAGCTGGCAATAATCAAGCAGCTGATCAGGCAGGAATCGTGCAGCTCAGCTGGCAATTGTCAAGCAGATGAGCAGACAGTAATCACGCAGCTCAGCAGGCCCTGATCACGTGACTGAGCATGCACTGATCACGTGGCTGATCATGCACTGATCACGTGATGATCATGCACTGATCACGTGGATGATCATGCACTGATCACGTGGCTGATCATGCACTGATCACGTGGCTATCATGCACTGCTCACGTGGCTGATCATGCCATGATCACGCAGCTACCATGTACTGGTCACATGACTGATCATGCACTGATCACGTGACTGATCATGCAGTGATCACGTGGCTATCATGCACTACTCACGTGGCTGATCATGCAATGATCATGTAGCTACCATGTACAGGTCACGTGAATGATCATACACCCATCAGGTGACTGATCATGCACTGATCACGTGGCTATCATGCACTGATCACGAGACTGATCATGCACTGATCACGTCTATATCATGCACTGATCACATGACTGCCCATGCACTGATCACGTGGATGATCATACACTAATCTTGTGACAGATCATGCACTGATCACGTGGCTGATCATGCACTGATACCGTGACTGAGCATGGACTGATCACATGACTATCATGTAGTGATCACGTGACTTAATGGCGCTGATCATGTGACTGATCATGCGCTGATCATGTTTGCTATCATACACTGATCATGTGCCTCTGGAGGCAATAAACAAAGAGCTGAGTAGGCACGAATCAAACAGTCAGCAGGCAATAATCATGGAACTCAGGTGTGAGGAATCATGCTGCTCAGCTGGCAATAATCAAGCAGCTGAGCAGGCAGGAATTACGCAGCACAGCTGGCAATTGTCAAGCAGATGACAGGCAGGAATCGTGCAGCTCAGCTGGCAATTGTCAAGCAGATGAGCAGACAGTAATCACGCAGCTCAGCAGGCCCAGATCACGTGACTGAGCATGCACTGTTCACGTGGCTGATCATACACTGATCACGTGATGATCATGTACTGATCACTTGGATATCATGCACTGATCACGTGGCTGATCATACACTGTTCACGTGTCTGACCATGCACTGATCACGTGGCTGATCATACACTGCTCACGTAACTGATCATGCACTGATCACGTGGCTATCATGCACTGATCACGTGGCTGAACATGCACTGTTCACGTGGCTGATCACACACCTGTCACGTGACATATCATGCACTGATCACGTGGCACTCATGCACTGATCACGTGGCTGATCATACTCTGCTCACGTAACTCATGCACACATCACGTGGCTATCATGCACTGCTCACGTGGCTCGTCATGGAAAGATCACGTAGCAACCATATACTGGTCACGTGACTGATCATGCAAAGATCACGTAAATGATCATGCACTGTTCACGTGACTGATCATGTACTGATCACGTGACTGATCATGCACTGATCACGTGGCTATCATGCTCTGCTCACGTGGCTGATCATGCAACGATCACGTAGCAACCATGTACTGGTCACGTGACTGATCATGCACTGATCACGTAATTGATCCTGCACTGATCACGTGGCTCATCATGCACTGATCACGTGGCTGATCACACATGTATCACGTGACTGATCATGCACTGATCACGTGGCTCTCATGCACTGATCACGTGGCTGTCATGCACTGATCACGTGGATATCATGCACTGATCACGTGGCTGATCACACACGTATCACATGACTGATCATGCACTGATCACGTGGCTATCATGCACTGATCACGTGGCTGATCATGCAATGATCACGTAGCTACCATGTACTGGTCACGTGACTGATCATGCACTGATCACGTAATTGATCATGCACTGATCATGTGGCTGATCATGCACTGATCACGTGGCTGATCATACACTGATCACAACTGATCATGCACTGATCACGTGACTGATCATGCACTGATCACGTGGCTATCATGCACTGATCACTGGCTGGACATACACTGATCACGTGCCTGATCATGCACTGATCACGTGGCTGATCATGCACTGATCACGTGACTGATCATGCACTGATCACGTGACTGATCATGCACTGATCACGTGGCTATCATGCACTGATCACGTGGCTGATCATGCATGATCACGCAGCTACCATGTACTGGTCACATGACTGATCATGCACTGATCACGTGACTGATCATGCACTGATCACGTGGCTATCATGCACTACTCACGTGGCTGATCATGCAAAGATCATGTAGCTACCATGTACAGGTCACGTGAATGATCATACACCCATCAGGTGACTGATCATGCACTGATCACGTGGCTATCATGCACTGATCACGTGACTGATCATGCACTGATCACGTCTATATCATGCACTGATCAC
This sequence comes from Bos javanicus, assembly GCF_032452875.1. Lineage (NCBI taxonomy): Eukaryota > Metazoa > Chordata > Mammalia > Artiodactyla > Bovidae > Bos > Bos javanicus. The sequence goes on from NW_026893800.1 coordinate 138,553, forward strand.
ATGACTGCCATGCACTGATCACGTGGATGATCATACACTAATCACGTGACAGATCATGCACTGATCACGTGGCTGATCATGCACTGATCACGTGACTGATCATGCACTGATCACGTGACTGATCATGCACTGATCACGTGGCTATCATGCACTGATCACGTGGCTGATCATGCCATGATCACGCAGCTATCATGCACTGGTCACGTGACTGATCATGCACTGATCACGTGACTGATCATGCACTGATCACGTGACTTAATGGCACTGATCATGTGACTGATCATGCACTGATCATGTTTGCTATCATACACTGATCATGTGCCTCTGGAGGCAATAAACAAAGAGCTGAGTAGGCACGAATCAATCAGTCAGCAGGCAATAATCATGGAACTCAGGTGTGAGGAATCATGCTGCTCAGCTGGCAATAATCAAGCAGCTGATCAGGCAGGAATCGTGCAGCTCAGATGGCAATTGTCAAGCAGATGAGCAGACAGTAATCACGCAGCTCAGCAGGCACTGATCACGTGACTGATCATGCACTGATCACGTGGCTGATCATGCACTGATCACGTGATGATCATGCACTGATCACGTGGATATCATGCACTGATCACGTGGCTGATCATGCACTGATCACGTGACTGATCATGCACTGATCACGTGGCTGATCATGCACTGATCACGTGGCTATCATGCACTGATCACGTGGCTGATCATGCATGATCACGCAGCTACCATGTACTGGTCACATGACTGATCATGCACTGATCACGTGACTGATCATGCACTGATCACGTGGCTATCATGCACTACTCACGTGGCTGATCATGCAATGATCATGTAGCTACCATGTACAGGTCACGTGAATGATCATACACCCATCAGGTGACTGATCATGCACTGATCACGTGGCTATCATGCACTGATCACGTGACTGATCATGCACTGATCACGTCTATATCATGCACTGATCACATGACTGCCCATGCACTGATCACGTGGATGATCATACACTAATCACGTGACAGATCATGCACTGATCACGTGGCTGATCATGCACTGATACGTGACTGAGCATGGACTGATCACATGACTATCATGTAGTGATCACGTGACTTAATGGCGCTGATCATGTGACTGATCATGCGCTGATCATGTTTGCTATCATACACTGATCATGTGCCTCTGGAGGCAATAAACAAAGAGCTGAGTAGGCACGAATCAAACAGTCAGCAGGCAATAATCATGGAACACAGGTGTGAGGAATCATGCTGCTCAGCTGGCAATAATCAAGCAGCTGAGCAGGCAGGAATTACGCAGCACAGCTGGCAATTGTCAAGCAGATGACAGGCAGGAATCATGCAGCTCAGCTGGCAATTGTCAAGCAGATGAGCAGACAGTAATCACGCAGCTCAGCAGGCCCTGATCACGTGACTGATCATGCACTGATCACGTGGCTGATCATACACTGATCACGTGATGATCATGCACTGATCACGTGGATATCATGCACTGATCACGTGGCTGATCATGCACTGATCACGTGTCTGATCATGCACTGATCACGTGGCTGATCATGCACTGATCACGTAACTGATCATGCACTGATCACGTGGCTGATCATGCACTGATCACGTGACTGATCATGCAGTGATCACGTGGCTATCATGAACTACTCACGTGGCTGATCATGCAATGATCATGTAGCTACCATGTACAGGTCACGTGAATGATCATACACCCATCAGGTGACTGATCATGCACTGATCACGTGGCTATCATGCACTGATCACGAGACTGATCATGCACTGATCACGTCTATATCATGCACTGATCACATGACTGCCCATGCACTGATCACGTGGATGATCATACACTAATCTTGTGACAGATCATGCACTGATCACGTGGCTGATCATGCACTGATACCGTGACTGAGCATGGACTGATCACATGACTATCATGTAGTGATCACGTGACTTAATGGCGCTGATCATGTGACTGATCATGCGCTGATCATGTTTGCTATCATACACTGATCATGTGCCTCTGGAGGCAATAAACAAAGAGCTGAGTAGGCACGAATCAAACAGTCAGCAGGCAATAATCATGGAACTCAGGTGTGAGGAATCATGCTGCTCAGCTGGCAATAATCAAGCAGCTGAGCAGGCAGGAATTACGCAGCACAGCTGGCAATTGTCAAGCAGATGACAGGCAGGAATCGTGCAGCTCAGCTGGCAATTGTCAAGCAGATGAGCAGACAGTAATCACGCAGCTCAGCAGGCCCAGATCACGTGACTGAGCATGCACTGTTCACGTGGCTGATCATACACTGATCACGTGATGATCATGCACTGATCACTTGGATATCATGCACTGATCACGTGGCTGATCATACACTGTTCACGTGTCTGACCATGCACTGATCACGTGGCTGATCATACACTGCTCACGTAACTGATCATGCACTGATCACGTGGCTATCATGCACTGATCACGTGGCTGAACATGCACTGTTCACGTGGCTGATCACACACCTGTCACGTGACATATCATGCACTGATCACGTGGCACTCATGCACTGATCACGTGGCTGATCATACTCTGCTCACGTAACTCATGCACACATCACGTGGCTATCATGCACTGCTCACGTGGCTCGTCATGGAAAGATCACGTAGCAACCATATACTGGTCACGTGACTGATCATGCAAAGATCACGTAAATGATCATGCACTGTTCACGTGACTGATCATGTACTGATCACGTGACTGATCATGCACTGATCACGTGGCTATCATGCTCTGCTCACGTGGCTGATCATGCAACGATCACGTAGCAACCATGTACTGGTCACGTGACTGATCATGCACTGATCACGTAATTGATCCTGCACTGATCACGTGGCTCATCATGCACTGATCACGTGGCTGATCACACATGTATCACGTGACTGATCATGCACTGATCACGTGGCTCTCATGCACTGATCACGTGGCTGTCATGCACTGATCACGTGGATATCATGCACTGATCACGTGGCTGATCACACACGTATCACATGACTGATCATGCACTGATCACGTGGCTATCATGCACTGATCACGTGGCTATCATGCACTGATCACGTGGCTGATCATGCAATGATCACGTAGCTACCTTGTACTGGTCACGTGACTGATCATGCACTGATCACGTAATTGATCATGCACTGATCATGTGGCTGATCATGCACTGATCACGTGGCTGATCATACACTGATCACGTAACTGATCATGCACTGATCACGTGACTGATCATGCACTGATCACGTGGCTATCATGCACTGATCACTTGGCTGATCATACACTGATCACGTGCCTGATCATGCACTGATCACGTGGCTGATCATGCACTGATCACGTGACTGATCATGCACTGATCTCGTGACTGATCATGCACTGATCACGTGGCTATCATGCACTGCTCACCTGGCTAATCATGCCATGATCACGCAGCTACCATGTACTGGTCACATGACTGATCATGCACTGATCACGTGACTGATCATGCAGTGATCACGTGGCTATCATGAACTACTAACGTGGCTGATCATGCAATGATCATGTAGCTACCATGTACAGGTCACGTGAATGATCATACACCCATCAGGTGACTGATCATGCACTGATCACGTGGCTATCATGCACAGATCACGAGACTGATCATGCACTGTTCACGTCTATATCATGCACTGATCACATGACTGCCCGTGCACTGATCACGTGGATGCTCATACACTAATCTTGTGACAGATCATGCACTGATCACGTGGCTGATCATGCACTGATCACGTGGCTGATCATGCACTGATCACGTGACTGATCATGCACTGATCACGTGTCTGATCATGCACTGATCACGTGGCTATCATGCACTGCTCACGTGGCTGATCATGCCATGATCACGCAACTACCATGTACTGGTCACATGACTGATCATGCACTGATCACATGACTGATCATGTAGTGATCACGTGACTTAATGGCGCTGATCATGTGACTGATCATGCGCTGATCATGTTTGCTATCATACACTGATCATGTGCCTCTGGAGGCAATAAACAAAGAGCTGAGTAGGCACGAATCAATCAGTCAGCAGGCAATAATCATGGAATCATGTGTGAGGAATCATGCTGCTCAGCTGGCAATAATCAAGCAGCTGAGCAGGCAGGAATCGTGCAGCTCAGCTGGCAATTGTCAAGCAGATGAGCAGACAGTAATCACGCAGCTAAGCAGGCCCAGATCACGTGAATGAGCATGCACTGTTCACGTGGCTGATCATACACTGATCACGTGATGATCATGCACTGATCACTTGGATATCATGCACTGATCACGTGGCTGATCATGCACTGACCACGTGGCTATCATGCTCTGCTCACGTGGCTGATCATGCAACGATCACGTAGCAACCATGTACTGGTCACGTGACTGATCATGCACTGATCACGTAATTGATCCTGCACTGATCACGTGGCTCATCATGCACTGATCACGTGGCTGATCACACATGTGTCACGTGACTGATCATGCACTGATCACGTGGCTATCATGCACTGATCACGTGGCTGTCATGCACTGATCACGTGGATATCATGCACTGATCACGTGGCTGATCACACACTGATCACATGACTGATCATGCACTGATCACGTGGCTATCATGCACTGATCACGTGGCTATCATGCACTGATCACGTGGCTTATCAGGCAATGATCACGTAGCTACCATGTACTGGTCACGTAACTGATCATGCACTGAGCACGTAATTGATCATGCACTGATCACGTGGCTGATCATGCACTGATCACGTGGCTGATCATACACTGATCACATAACTGATCATGCACTGATCACGTGACTGATCATGCACTGATCAAGTGGCTATCATGCACTGATCACTTGGCTGGACATACACTGATCACGTGCCTGGTCATGCACTGATCACGTGGCTGATCATGCACTGATCACGTGACTGATCATGCACTGCTCACGTGGCTGATCATGCCATGATCACGCAGCTACCATGTACTGGTCACATGACTGATCATGAACTGATCACGTGACTGATCATGCAGTGATCACGTGGCTGATCATGAACTACTCACGTGGCTGATCATGCACTGATCACGTGGCTTATCAGGCAATGATCACGTAGCTACCTTGTACTGGTCACGTAACTGATCATGCACTGAGCACGTAATTGATCATGCACTGATCATGTGGCTGATCATGCACTGATCACGTGGCTGATCATGCACTGATCACGTGACTGAGCATGCACTGATATCGTGTCTGATCATGCACTGATCACGTGGCTATCATGCACTGCTCACGTGGCTGATCATGCCATGATCACGCAGCTACCATGTACTGGTCACATGACTGATCATGCACTGATCACGTGACTGATCATGCAGTGATCACGTGGCTATCATGAACTACTCACGTGGCTGATCATGCAATGATCATGTAGCTACCATGTACAGGTCACGTGAATGATCATACACCCATCAGGTGACTGATCATGCACTGATCACGTGGCTATCATGCACTGATCACGAGACTGATCATGCACTGTTCACGTCTATATCATGCACTGATCACATGACTGCCCGTGCACTGATCACGTGGATGATCATACACTAATCTTGTGACAGATCATGCACTGATCACGTGGCTGATCATGCACTGATACCGTGACTGAGCATGGACTGATCACATGAGTATCATGTAGTGATCACGTGACTTAATGGCGCTGATCATGTGACTGATCATGCGCTGATCATGTTTGCTATCATACACTGATCATGTGCCTCTGGAGGCAATAAACAAAGAGCTGAGTAGGCACGAATCAAACAGTCAGCAGGCAATAATCATGGAACACAGGTGTGAGGAATCATGCTGCTCAGCTGGCAATAATCAAGCAGCTGAGCATTCAGGAATCGTGCAGCTCAGCTGGCAATTGTCAAGCAGATGAGCAGACAGTAATCACGCAGCTCAGCAGGCCCAGATCACGTGACTGAGCATGCACTGTTCACGTGGCTGATCATACACTGATCACGTGGCTATCATGCACTGATCACGTGGCTATCATGCACTGATCACGTGGCTGATCAGGCAATGATCACGTAGCTACCATGTACTGGTCACGTGACTGATCATGCACTGAGCACGTAATTGATCATGCACTGATCATGTGGCTGATCATGCACTGATCACGTGGCTGATCATACACTGATCACATAACTGATCATGCACTGATCACGTGACTGATCATGCACAGATCTCGTGGCTATCATGCACTGATCACTTGGCTGGACATACACTGATCACGTGCCTGGTCATGCACTGATCACGTGGCTGATCATGCACTGATCACGAGACTGATCATGCACTGATCTCGTGTCTGATCATGCACTGATCACGTGGCTATCATGCACTGCTCACATGGCTGATCATGCCATGATCACGCAGCTACCATGTACTGGTCACATGACTGATCATGCACTGATCACGTGACTGATCATGCAGTGATCACGTGGCTATCATGAACTACTCACGTGGCTGATCATGCAATGATCATGTAGCTACCATGTACAGGTCACGTGAATGATCATACACCCATCAGGTGACTGATCATGCACTGATCACGTGGCTATCATGCACAGATCACGAGACTGATCATGCACTGTTCACGTCTATATCATGCACTGATCACATGACTGCCCGTGCACTGATCACGTGGATGATCATACACTAATCTTGTGACAGATCATGCACTGATCACGTGGCTGATCATGCACTGATACCGTGACTGAGCATGGACTGATCACATGACTATCATGTAGTGATCACGTGACTTAATGGCGCTGATCATGTGACTGATCATGTGCTGATCATGTTTGCTATCATACACTGATCATGTGCCTCTGGAGGCAATAAACAAAGAGCTGAGTAGGCACGAATCAAACAGTCAGCAGGCAATAATCATGGAACACAGGTGTGAGGAATCATGCTGCTCAGCTGGCAATAATCAAGCAGCTGAGCAGGCAGGAATCGTGCAGCTCAGCTGGCAATTGTCAAGCAGATGAGCAGACAGTAATCACGCAGCTCAGCAGGCCCAGATCACGTGACTGAGCATGCACTGTTCACGTGGCTTATCATACACTGATCACGTGATGATCATGTACTGATCACTTGGATATCATGCACTGATCACGTGGCTGATCATGCACTGATCACGTGACTGATCATGCACTGATCTCGTGTCTGATCATGCACTGATCACGTGGCTATCATGTACTGCTCACGTGGCTGATCATGCCATGATCACGCAGCTACCATGTACTGGTCACATGACTGATCATGCACTGATCACGTGACTGATCATGCAGTGATCACGTGGCTATCATGAAGTACTCACGTGGCTGATCATGCAATGATCATGTAGCTACCATGTACAGGTCACGTGAATGATCATACACCCATCAGGTGACTGATCATGCACTGATCACGTGGCTATCATGCACTGAACACGAGACTGATCATGCACTGTTCACGTCTATATCATGCACTGATCACATGACTGCCCGTGCACTGATCACGTGGATGATCATACACTAATCTTGTGACAGATCATGCACTGATACCGTGACTGAGCATGGACTGATCACATGACTATCATGTAGTGATCACGTGACTTAATGGCGCTGATCATGTGACTGATCATGCGCTGATCATGTTTGCTATCATACACTGATCATGTGCCTCTGGAGGCAATAAACAAAGAGCTGAGTAGGCACGAATCAAACAGTCAGCAGGCAATAATCATGGAACACAGGTGTGAGGAATCATGCTGCTCAGCTGGCAATAATCAAGCAGCTGAGCAGGCAGGAATTACGCAGCACAGCTGGCAATTGTCAAGCAGATGACAGGCAGGAATCGTGCAGCTCAGCTGGCAATTGTCAAGCAGATGAGCAGACAGTAATCACGCAGCTCAGCAGGCCCAGATCACGTGACTGAGCATGCACTGTTCACGTGGCTGATCATACATTGATCACGTGATGATCATGTACTGATCACTTGGATATCATGCACTGATCACGTGGCTGATCATACACTGTTCACGTGTCTGACCATGCACTGATCACGTGGCTGATCATACACTGCTCACGTAACTGATCATGCACTGATCACGTGGCTATCATGCACTGATCACGTGGCTGAACATGCACTGTTCACGTGGCTGATCACACACCTGTCACGTGACATATCATGCACTGATCACGTGGCACTCATGCACTGATCACGTGGCTGATCATACTCTGCTCACGTAACTCATGCACACATTACATGGCTATCATGCACTGCTCACGTGGCTCGTCATGGATAGATAACGTAGCAACCATATACTGGTAACGTGACTGATCATGCAAAGATCACGTAAATGATCATGCACTGTTCACGTGACTGATCATGTACTGATCACGTGACTGATCATGCACTGACCACGTGGCTATCATGCTCTGCTCACGTGGCTGATCATGCAACGATCACGTAGCAACCATGTACTGGTCACGTGACTGATCATGCACTGATCACGTAATTGATCCTGCACTGATCACGTGGCTCATCATGCACTGATCACGTGGCTGATCACACATGTGTCACGTGACTGATCATGCACTGATCCCGTGGCTCTCATGCACTGATCACGTGGCGGTCATGCACTGATCACGTGGATATCATGCACTGATCATGTGGCTGATCACACACGTATCACATGACTGATCATGCACTGATCACGTGGCTATCATGCACTGATCACGTGGCTATCATGCACTGATCACGTGGCTTATCAGGCAATGATCACGTAGCTACTATGTACTGGTCACGTAACTGATCATGCACTGAGCACGTAATTGATTATGCACTGACTATGTGGCTGATCATGCACTGATCACGTGGCTGATCATACACTGATCACATAACTGATCATGCACTGATCACGTGACTGATCATGCACTGATCACGTGGCTATCATGCACTGATCACTTGGCTGGACATACACTGATCACGTGCCTGGTCATGCACTGATCACGTGGCTGATCATGCACTGATCACGTGACTGATCATGCACTGATCCGTGACTGATCATGCACTGATCACGTGGCTATCATGCACTGCTCACGTGGCTGATCATGCCATGATCACGCAGCTACCATGTACTGGTCACATGACTGATCATGCACTGATCGCGTGACTGATCATGCAGTGATCACGTGGCTATCATGAAGTACTCACGTGGCTGATCATGCAAAGATCATGTAGCTACCATGTACAGGTCACGTGAATGATCATACACCCATCAGGTGACTGATCATGCACTGATCACGTGGCTATCATGCACAGATCACGAGACTGATCATGCACTGTTCACGTCTATATCATGCACTGATCACATGACTGCCCGTGCACTGATCACGTGGAGGATCATACACTAATCTTGTGACAGATCATGCACTGATCACGTGGCTGATCATGCACTGATCACGTGACTGATCATGCACTGATCTCGTGTCTGATCATGCACTGATCACGTGGCTATCATGCACTGCTCACGTGGCTGATTATGCCATGATCACGCAGCTACCATGTACTGGTCACATGACTGATCATGCACTGATCACGTGACTGATCATGTAGTGATCACGTGACTTAATGGCGCTGATCATGTGACTGATCATGCGCTGATCATGTTTGCTATCATACACTGATCATGTGCCTCTGGAGGCAATAAACAAAGAGCTGAGTAGGCACGAATCAATCAGTCAGCAGGCAATAATCTTGGAACTCAGGTGTGAGGAATCATGCTGCTCAGCTGGAAATAATCAAGCAGCTGAGCAGGCAGAAATCGTGCAGCTTAGATGACAATTGTCAAGCAGATGAGCAGACAGTAATCACGCAGCTCAGCAGGCCCAGATCACGTGACTGAGCATGCACTGTTCACGTGGCTGATCATACACTGATCACGTGATGATCATGTACTGATCACTTGGATATCATGCACTGATCACGTGGCTGATCATGCACTGATCACATGACTGATCATGCACTGATCTCGTGTCTGATCATGCACTGATCACGTGGCTATCATGCACTGCTCACGTGGCTGATCATGCCATGATCACGCAACTACCATGTACTGGTCACATGACTGATCATGCACTGATCACGTGACTGATCATGCAGTGATCACGTGGCTATCATGTACTACTCACGTGGCTGATCATGCAATGATCATGTAGCTACCATGTACAGGTCACGTGAATGATCATACACCCATCAGGTGACTGATCATGCACTGATCACGTGGCTATCATGCACTGATCACGAGACTGATCATGCACTGTTCACGTCTATATCATGCACTGATCACATGACTGCCCGTGCACTGATCACGTGGATGATCATACACTAATCTTGTGACAGATCATGCACTGATCACGTGGCTGATCATGCACTGATACCGTGACTGAGCATGGACTGATCACATGACTATCATGTAGTGATCACGTGACTTAATGGCGCTGATCATGTGACTGATCATGCGCTGATCATGTTTGCTATCATACACTGATCATGTGCCTCTGAAGGCAATAAACAAAGAGCTGAGTAGGCACGAATCAAACAGTCAGCAGGCAATAATCATGGAACACAGGTGTGAGGAATCATACTGCTCAGCTGGCAATAATCAAGCAGCTGAGCAGGCAGGAATTACGCAGCACAGCTGGCAATTGTCAAGCAGATGACAGGCAGGAATCGTGCAGCTCAGCTGGCAATTGTCAAGCAGATGAGCAGACAGTAATCACGCAGCTCAGCAGGCCCAGATCACGTGACTGAGCATGCACTGTTCACGTGGCTGATCATACACTGATCACGTGATGATCATGTACTGATCACTTGGATATCATGCACTGATCACGTGGCTGATCATACACTGTTCACGTGTCTGACCATGCACTGATCACGTGGCTGATCATACACTGCTCACGTAACTGATCATGCACTGATCACGTGGCTATCATGCACTGATCACGTGGCTGAACATGCACTGTTCACGTGGCTGATCACACACCTGTCACGTGACATATCATGCACTGATCACGTGGCACTCATGCACTGATCACGTGGCTGATCATACTCTGCTCACGTAACTCATGCACACATTACATGGCTATCATGCACTGCTCACGTGGCTCGTCATGGATAGATCACGTAGCAACCATATACTGGTAACGTGACTGATCATGCAAAGATCACGTAAATGATCATGCACTGTTCACGTGACTGATCATGTACTGATCACGTGACTGATCATGCACTGACCACGTGGCTATCATGCTCTGCTCACGTGGCTGATCATGCAACGATCACGTAGCAACCATGTACTGGTCACGTGACTGATCATGCACTGATCACGTAATTGATCCTGCACTGATCACGTGGCTCATCATGCACTGATCACGTGGCTGATCACACATGTATCACGTGACTGATCATGCACTGATCCCGTGGCTCTCATGCACTGATCACGTGGCTGTCATGCACTGATCACGTGGATATCATGCACTGATCATGTGGCTGATCACACACGTATCACATGACTGATCATGCACTGATCACGTGGCTATCATGCACTGATCACGTGGCTATCATGCACTGATCACGTGGCTTATCAGGCAATGATCACGTAGCTACCTTGTACTGGTCACGTAACTGATCATGCACTGAGCACGTAATTGATCATGCACTGATCATGTGGCTGATCATGCACTGATCACGTGGCTGATCATGCACTGATCACGTGGCTATCATGCACTGATCACTTGGCTGGACATACACTGATCACGTGCCTGGTCATGCACTGATCACGTGGCTGATCATGCACTGATCACGAGACTGATCATGCACTGATCACGAGACTGATCATGCACTGTTCACGTCTATATCATGCACTGATCACATGACTGCCCGTGCACTGATCACGTGGATGATCATACACTAATCTTGTGACAGATCATGCACTGATCACGTGGCTGATCATGCACTGATACCGTGACTGAGCATGGACTGATCACATGACTATCATGTAGTGATCACGTGACTTAATGGCGCTGATCATGTGACTGATCATGCGCTGATCATGTTTGCTATCATACACTGATCATGTGCCTCTGGAGGCAATAAACAAAGAGCTGAGTAGGCACGAATCAAACAGTCAGCAGGCAATAATCATGGAACACAGGTGTGAGGAATCATTCTACTCAGCTGGCAATAATCAAGCAGCTGAGCATTCAGGAATCGTGCAGCTCAGCTGGCAATTGTCAAGCAGATGAGCAGACAGTAATCACGCAGCTCAGCAGGCCCAGATCACGTGACTGAGCATGCACTGTTCACGTGGCTGATCATGCACTGATCACGTGGCTGATCACACATGTATCACGTGACTGATCATGCACTGATCCCGTGGCTCTCATGCACTGATCACGTGGCTGTCATGCACTGATCACGTGGATATCATGCACTGATCATGTGGCTGATCACACACGTATCACATGACTGATCATGCACTGATCACGTGGCTATCATGCACTGATCACGTGGCTATCATGCACTGATCACGTGGCTTATCAGGCAATGATCACGTAGCTACCTTGTACTGGTCACGTAACTGATCATGCACTGAGCACGTAATTGATCATGCACTGATCATGTGGCTGATCATGCACTGATCACGTGGCTGATCATACACTGATCACATAATTGATCATGCACTGATCACGTGACTGATCATGCACTGATCACGTGGCTATCATGCACTGATCACTTGGCTGGACATACACTGATCACGTGCCTGGTCATGCACTGATCACGTGGCTGATCATGCACTGATCACGTGACTGATCATGCACTGATCTCGTGACTGATCATGCACTGATCACGTGGCTATCATGCACTGCTCACCTGGCTAATCATGCCATGATCACGCAGCTACCATGTACTGGTCACATGACTGATCATGCACTGATCACGTGACTGATCATGCAGTGATCACGTGGCTATCATGAACTACTAACGTGGCTGATCATGCAATGATCATGTAGCTACCATGTACAGGTCACGTGAATGATCATACACCCATCAGGTGACTGATCATGCACTGATCACGTGGCTATCATGCACAGATCACGAGACTGATCATGCACTGTTCACGTCTATATCATGCACTGATCACATGACTGCCCGTGCACTGATCACGTGGATGATCATACACTAATCTTGTGACAGATCATGCACTGATCACGTGGCTGATCATGCACTGATCACCTGACTGATCATGCACTGATCTCGTGTCTGATCATGCACTGATCACGTGGCTATCATGCACTGCTCACGGGGCTGATTATGCCATGATCACGCAGCTACCATGTACTGGTCACATGACTGATCATGCACTGATCACGTGACTGATCATGTAGTGATCACGTGACTTAATGGCGCTGATCATGTGACTGATCATGCGCTGATCATGTTTGCTATCATACACTGATCATGTGCCTCTGGAGGCAATAAACAAAGAGCTGAGTAGGCACGAATCAATCAGTCAGCAGGCAATAATCATGGAATCATGTGTGAGGAATCATGCTGCTCAGCTGGCAATAATCAAGCAGCTGAGCAGGCAGGAATCGTGCAGCTTAGGTGGCAATTGTCAAGCAGATGAGCAGACAGTAATCACGCAGCTAAGCAGGCCCAGATCACGTGACTGAGCATGCACTGTTCACGTGGCTGATCATACACTGATCACGTGATGATCATGTACTGATCACTTGGATATCATGCACTGATCACGTGGCTGATCATGCACTGATCACCTGGATATCATGCTCTGCTCACGTGGCTGATCATGCAACGATCACGTAGCAACCATGTACTGGTCACGTGACTGATCATGCACTGATCACGTAATTGATCCTGCACTGATCACGTGGCTCATCATGCACTGATCACGTGGCTGATCACACATGTGTCACGTGACTGATCATGCACTGATCCCGTGGCTCTCATGCACTGATCACGTGGCTGTCATGCACTGATCACGTGGATATCATGCACTGATCATGTGGCTGATCACACACGTATCACATGACTGATCATGCACTGATCACGTGGCTATCATGCACTGATCACGTGGCTATCATGCACTGATCACGTGGCTTATCAGGCAATGATCACGTAGCTACCATGTACTGGTCACGTAACTGATCATGCACTGAGCACGTAATTGATCATGCACTGATCATGTGGCTGATCATGCACTGATCACGTGGCTGATCATACACTGATCACATAACTGATCATGCACTGATCACGTGACTGATCATGCACTGATCACGTGGCTATCATGCACTGATCACTTGGCTGGACATACACTGATCACGTGCCTGGTCATGCACTGATCACGTGGCTGATCATGCACTGATCACGTGACTGATCATGCACTGCTCACGTGGCTGATCATGCCATGATCACGCAGCTACCATGTACTGGTCACATGACTGATCATGCACTGATCACGTGACTGATCATGCAGTGATCACGTGGCTATCATGAACTACTCACGTGGCTATCATGCACTGATCACGTGGCTTATCAGGCAATGATCACGTAGCTACCTTGTACTGGTCACGTAACTGATCATGCACTGAGCACGTAATTGATCATGCACTGATCATGTGGCTGATCATGCACTGATCACGTGGCTGATCATGCACTGATCACGTGACTGATCATGCACTGATCACGTGGCTATCATGCACTGATCACGTGGCTATCATGCACTGCTCACGTGGCTGATCATGCCATGATCACGCAGCTACCATGTACTGGTCACATGACTGATCATGCACTGATCACGTGACTGATCATGCAGTGATCACGTGGCTATCATGAACTACTCACGTGGCTGATCATGCAATGATCATGTAGCTACCATGTACAGGTCACGTGAATGATCATACACCCATCAGGTGACTGATCATGCACTGATCACGTGGCTATCATGCACTGATCACGAGACTGATCATGCACTGTTCACGTCTATATCATGCACTGATCACATGACTGCCCGTGCACTGATCACGTGGATGATCATACACTAATCTTGTGACAGATCATGCACTGATCACGTGGCTGATCATGCACTGATACCGTGACTGAGCATGGACTGATCACATGAGTATCATGTAGTGATCACGTGACTTAATGGCGCTGATCATGTGACTGATCATGCGCTGATCATGTTTGCTATCATACACTGATCATGTGCCTCTGGAGGCAATAAACAAAGAGCTGAGTAGGCACGAATCAAACAGTCAGCAGGCAATAATCATGGAACACAGGTGTGAGGAATCATGCTGCTCAGCTGGCAATAATCAAGCAGCTGAGCATTTAGGAATCGTGCAGCTCAGCTGGCAATTGTCAAGCAGATGAGCAGACAGTAATCACGCAGCTCAGCAGGCCCAGATCACGTGACTGAGCATGCACTGTTCACGTGGCTGATCATACACTGATCACGTGGCTATCATGCACTGATCACGTGGCTATCATGCACTGATCACGTGGCTGATCAGGCAATGATCACGTAGCTACCATGTACTGGTCACGTGACTGATCATGCACTGAGCACGTAATTGATCATGCACTGATCATGTGGCTGATCATGCACTGATCACGTGGCTGATCATACACTGATCACATAACTGATCATGCACTGATCACGTGACTGATCATGCACTGATCTCGTGGCTATCATGCACTGATCACTTGGCTGGACATACACTGATCACGTGCCTGGTCATGCACTGATCACGTGGCTGATCATGCACTGATCACGAGACTGATCATGCACTGATCTCGTGTCTGATCATGCACTGATCACGTGGCTATCATGCACTGCTCACATGGCTGATCATGCCATGATCACGCAGCTACCATGTACTGGTCACATGACTGATCATGCACTGATCACGTGACTGATCATGCAGTGATCACGTGGCTATCATGAACTACTCACGTGGCTGATCATGCAATGATCATGTAGCTACCATGTACAGGTCACGTGAATGATCATACACCCATCAGGTGACTGATCATGCACTGATCACGTGGCTATCATGCACTGATCACGAGACTGATCATGCACTGTTCACGTCTATATCATGCACTGATCACATGACTGCCCGTGCACTGATCACGTGGATGATCATACACTAATCTTGTGACAGATCATGCACTGATCACGTGGCTGATCATGCACTGATACCGTGACTGAGCATGGACTGATCACATGACTATCATGTAGTGATCACGTGACTTAATGGCGCTGATCATGTGACTGATCATGTGCTGATCATGTTTGCTATCATACACTGATCATGTGCCTCTGGAGGCAATAAACAAAGAGCTGAGTAGGCACGAATCAAACAGTCAGCAGGCAATAATCATGGAACACAGGTGTGAGGAATCATGCTGCTCAGCTGGCAATAATCAAGCAGCTGAGCAGGCAGGAATCGTGCAGCTCAGCTGGTAATTGTCAAGCAGATGAGCAGACAGTAATCACGCAGCTCAGCAGGCCCAGATCACGTGACTGAGCATGCACTGTTCACGTGGCTTATCATACACTGATCACGTGATGATCGTGTACTGATCACTTGGATATCATGCACTGATCACGTGGCTGATCATGCACTGATCACGTGACTGATCATGCACTGATCTCGTGTCTGATCATGCACTGATCACGTGGCTATCATGTACTGCTCACGTGGCTGGTCATGCCATGATCACGCAGCTACCATGTACTGGTCACATGACTGATCATGCACTGATCACGTGACTGATCATGCAGTGATCACGTGGCTATCATGAAGTACTCACGTGGCTGATCATGCAATGATCATGTAGCTACCATGTACAGGTCACGTGAATGATCATACACCCATCAGGTGACTGATCATGCACTGATCACGTGGCTATCATGCACTGAACACGAGACTGATCATGCACTGTTCACGTCTATATCATGCACTGATCACATGACTGCCCGTGCACTGATCACGTGGATGATCATACACTAATCTTGTGACAGATCATGCACTGATCACGTGGCTGATCATGCACTGATACCGTGACTGAGCATGGACTGATCACATGACTATCATGTAGTGATCACGTGACTTAATGGCGCTGATCATGTGACTGATCATGCGCTGATCATGTTTGCTATCATACACTGATCATGTGCCTCTGGAGGCAATAAACAAAGAGCTGAGTAGGCACGAATCAAACAGTCAGCAGGCAATAATCATGGAACACAGGTGTGAGGAATCATGCTGCTCAGCTGGCAATAATCAAGCAGCTGAGCAGGCAGGAATTACGCAGCACAGCTGGCAATTGTCAAGCAGATGACAGGCAGGAATCGTGCAGCTCAGCTGGCAATTGTCAAGCAGATGAGCAGACAGTAATCACGCAGCTCAGCAGGCCCAGATCACGTGACTGAGCATGCACTGTTCACGTGGCTGATCATACATTGATCACGTGATGATCATGTACTGATCACTTGGATATCATGCACTGATCACGTGGCTGATCATACACTGTTCACGTGTCTGACCATGCACTGATCACGTGGCTGATCATACACTGCTCACGTAACTGATCATGCACTGATCACGTGGCTATCATGCACTGATCACGTGGCTGAACATGCACTGTTCACGTGGCTGATCACACACCTGTCACGTGACATATCATGCACTGATCACGTGGCACTCATGCACTGATCACGTGGCTGATCATACTCTGCTCACGTAACTCATGCACACATTACATGGCTATCATGCACTGCTCACGTGGCTCATCATGGATAGATCACGTAGCAACCATATACTGGTAACGTGACTGATCATGCAAAGATCACGTAAGTGATCATGCACTGTTCACGTGACTGATCATGTACTGATCACGTGACTGATCATGCACTGACCACGTGGCTATCATGCTCTGCTCACGTGGCTGATCATGCAAAGATCACGTAGCAACCATGTACTGGTCACGTGACTGATCATGCACTGATCACGTAATTGATCCTGCACTGATCACGTGGCTCATCATGCACTGATCACGTGGCTGATCACACAGGTATCACGTGACGGATCATGCACTGATCCCGTGGCTCTCATGCACTGATCACGTGGCTGTCATGCACTGATCACGTGGATATCATGCACTGATCATGTGGCTGATCACACACGTATCACATGACTGATCATGCACTGATCACGTGGCTATCATGCACTGATCACGTGGCTATCATGCACTGATCACGTGGCTTATCAGGCAATGATCACGTAGCTACCTTGTACTGGTCACGTAACTGATCATGCACTGAGCACGTAATTGATCATGCACTGATCATGTGGCTGATCATGCACTGATCACGTGGCTGATCATACACTGATCACATAATTGATCATGCACTGATCACGTGACTGATCATGCACTGATCACGTGGCTATCATGCACTGATCACTTGGCTGGACATACACTGATCACGTGCCTGGTCATGCACTGATCACGTGGCTGATCATGCACTGATCACGTGACTGATCATGCACTGATCTCGTGACTGATCATGCACTGATCACGTGGCTATCATGCACTGCTCACGTGGCTGATCATGCCATGATCACGCAGCTACCATGTACTGGTCACATGACTGATCATGCACTGATCACGTGACTGATCATGCAGTGATCACGTGGCTATCATGAAGTACTCACGTGGCTGATCATGCAAAGATCATGTAGCTACCATGTACACGTCACGTGAATGATCATACACCCATCAGGTGACTGATCATGCACTGATCACGTGGCTATCATGCACAGATCACGAGACTGATCATGCACTGTTCACGTCTATATCATGCACTGATCACATGACTGCCCGTGCACTGATCACGTGGATGATCATACACTAATCTTGTGACAGATCATGCACTGATCACGTGGCTGATCATGCACTGATACCGTGACTGAGCATGGACTGATCACATGACTATCATGTAGTGATCACGTGACTTAATGGCGCTGATCATGTGACTGATCATGCGCTGATCATGTTTGCTATCATACACTGATCATGTGCCTCTGGAGGCAATAAACAAAGAGCTGAGTAGGCACGAATCAAACAGTCAGCAGGCAATAATCATGGAACTCAGGTGTGAGGAATCATGCTGCTCAGCTGGCAATAATCAAGCAGCTGAGCAGGCAGGAATTACGCAGCACAGCTGGCAATTGTCAAGCAGATGACAGGCAGGAATCGTGCAGCTCAGCTGGCAATTGTCAAGCAGATGAGCAGACAGTAATCACGCAGCTCAGCAGGCCCAGATCACGTGACTGAGCATGCACTGTTCACGTGGCTGATCATACACTGATCACGTGATGATCATGCACTGATCACTTGGATATCATGCACTGATCACGTGGCTGATCATGCACTGATCACGTGGCTGATCATGCACTGATCACGTGGCTGATCATGCACTGATCACGTAGCTATCATGCACTGATCACGTGACTGATCATGCACTGATCACGTGGCTGATCATGCACTGATCACGTGGCTGATCATGCACTGATCACGTGGCTGATCACACATGATCACGTGACTGATCATGCACTGATCACGTGGCTCTCATGCACTGATCACGTGGCTGTCATGCACTGATCACGTGGCTATCATGCACTGATCACGTGGCTGATCACACACGTATCACGTGACTGATCATGCACTGATCACGTGGCTGATCATGCACTGATCACGTGGCTATCATGCACTGATCACGTGGCTGATCATGCACTGATCACGTAGCTACCATGTACTGGTCACGTGACTGATCATGCACTGATCACGTAATTGATCATGCACTGATCACGTGGCTGATCATGCACTGATCACGTGGCTGATCATGCACTGATCACGTGACTGATCATGCACTGATCACGTGACTGATCATGCACTGATCACGTGGCTATCATGCACTGATCACGTGGCTGATCATGCACTGATCACGTGGCTGATCATGCACTGATCACGTGGCTGATCATGCACTGATCACGTGACTGATCATGCACTGATCACGTGACTGATCATGCACTGATCACGTGGCTATCATGCACTGCTCACGTGGCTGATCATGCCATGATCACGCAGCTACCATGTACTGGTCACATGACTGATCATGCACTGATCACGTGACTGATCATGCACTGATCACGTGGCTATCATGCACTACTCACGTGGCTGATCATGCAATGATCATGTAGCTACCATGTACAGGTCACGTGAATGATCATACACCCATCAGGTGACTGATCATGCACTGATCACGTGGCTATCATGCACTGATCACGAGACTGATCATGCACTGATCACGTCTATATCATGCACTGATCACATGACTGCCCATGCACTGATCACGTGGATGATCATACACTAATCTTGTGACAGATCATGCACTGATCACGTGGCTGATCATGCACTGATACCGTGACTGAGCATGGACTGATCACATGACTATCATGTAGTGATCACGTGACTTAATGGCGCTGATCATGTGACTGATCATGCGCTGATCATGTTTGCTATCATACACTGATCATGTGCCTCTGGAGGCAATAAACAAAGAGCTGAGTAGGCACGAATCAAACAGTCAGCAGGCAATAATCATGGAACACAGGTGTGAGGAATCATGCTGCTCAGCTGGCAATAATCAAGCAGCTGAGCAGGCAGGAATCGTGCAGCTCAGCTGGCAATTGTCAAGCAGATGAGCAGACAGTAATCACGCAGCTCAGCAGGCCCAGATCACGTGACTGAGCATGCACTGATCACGTGGCTGATCATACACTGATCACGTGATGATCATGCACTGATCACTTGGATATCATGCACTGATCACGTGGCTGATCATGCACTGATCACGTGACTGATCATGCACTGATCACGTGTCTGATCATGCACTGATCACGTGGCTATCATGCACTGCTCACGTGGCTGATCATGCATGATCACGCAGCTACCATGTACTGGTCACATGACTGATCATGCACTGATCACGTGACTGATCATGCACTGATCACGTGGCTATCATGCACTACTCACGTGGCTGATCATGCAATGACCATGTAGCTACCATGTACAGGTCACGTGAATGATCATACACCCATCAGGTGACTGATCATGCACTGATCACGTGGCTATCATGCACTGAACACGAGACTGATCATGCACTGTTCACGTCTATATCATGCACTGATCACATGACTGCCCATGCACTGATCACGTGGATGATCATACACTAATCTTGTGACAGATCATGCACTGATCACGTGGCTGATCATGCACTGATACCGTGACTGAGCATGGACTGATCACATGACTATCATGTAGTGATCACGTGACTTAATGGCGCTGATCATGTGACTGATCATGCGCTGATCATGTTTGCTATCATACACTGATCATGTGCCTCTGGAGGCAATAAACAAAGAGCTGAGTAGGCACGAATCAAACAGTCAGCAGGCAATAATCATGGAACACAGGTGTGAGGAATCATGCTGCTCAGCTGGCAATAATCAAGCAGCTGAGCAGGCAGGAATTACGCAGCACAGCTGGCAATTGTCAAGCAGATGACAGGCAGGAATCGTGCAGCTCAGCTGGCAATTGTCAAGCAGATGAGCAGACAGTAATCACGCAGCTCAGCAGGCCCAGATCACGTGACTGAGCATGCACTGTTCACGTGGCTGATCATACACTGATCACGTGATGATCATGTACTGATCACTTGGATATCATGCACTGATCACGTGGCTGATCATACACTGTTCACGTGTCTGACCATGCACTGATCACGTGGCTGATCATACACTGCTCACGTAACTGATCATGCACTGATCACGTGGCTATCATGCACTGATCACGTGGCTGAACATGCACTGTTCACGTGGCTGATCACACACCTGTCACGTGACATATCATGCACTGATCACGTGGCACTCATGCACTGATCACGTGGCTGATCATACTCTGCTCACGTAACTCATGCACACATCACGTGGCTATCATGCACTGCTCACGTGGCTCATCATGGAAAGATCACGTAGCAACCATATACTGGTAACGTGACTGATCATGCAAAGATCACGTAAATGATCATGCACTGTTCACGTGACTGATCATGTACTGATCACGTGACTGATCATGCACTGATCACGTGGCTATCATGCTCTGCTCACGTGGCTGATCATGCACTGATCACGTAGCAACCATGTACTGGTCACGTGACTGATCATGCACTGATCACGTAATTGATCCTGCACTGATCACGTGGCTCATCATGCACTGATCACGTGGCTGATCACACATGTATCACGTGACTGATCATGCACTGATCACGTGGCTCTCATGCACTGATCACGTGGCTGTCATGCACTGATCACGTGGATATCATGCACTGATCACGTGGCTGATCACACACGTATCACATGACTGATCATGCACTGATCACGTGGCTATCATGCACTGATCACGTGGCTATCATGCACTGATCACGTGGCTGATCATGCAATGATCACGTAGCTACCTTGTACTGGTCACGTAACTGATCATGCACTGAGCAAGTAATTGATCATGCACTGATCATGTGGCTGATCATGCACTGATCACGTGGCTGATCATGCACTGATCACATAACTGATCATGCACTGATCACGTGACTGATCATGCACTGATCACGTGGCTATCATGCACTGATCACTTGGCTGGACATACACTGATCACGTGCCTGGTCATGCACTGATCACGTGGCTGATCATGCACTGATCACGTGACTGATCATGCACTGATCACGTGGCTGATCATGCACTGATCACGTGGCTATCATGCACTGCTCACGTGGCTGATCATGCAATGATCACTAGGCTACCATGTACTGGTCACATGACTGATCATGCACTGATCACGTGACTGATCATGCAGTGATCACGTGGCTATCATGAACTACTCACGTGGCTGATCATGCAAAGATCATGTAGCTACCATGTACAGGTCACGTGAATGATCATACACCCATCAGGTGACTGATCATGCACTGATCACGTGGCTATCATGCACTGATCACGAGACTGATCATGCACTGATCACGTCTATATCATGCACTGATCACATGACTGCCCATGCACTGATCACGTGGATGATCATACACTAATCTTGTGACAGATCATGCACTGATCACGTGGCTGATCATGCACTGATACCGTGACTGAGCATGGACTGATCACATGACTATCATGTAGTGATCACGTGACTTAATGGCGCTGATCATGTGACTGATCATGCGCTGATCATGTTTGCTATCATACACTGATCATGTGCCTCTGGAGGCAATAAACAAAGAGCTGAGTAGGCACGAATCAAACAGTCAGCAGGCAATAATCATGGAACTCAGGTGTGAGGAATCATGCTGCTCAGCTGGCAATAATCAAGCAGCTGAGCAGGCAGGAATTACGCAGCACAGCTGGCAATTGTCAAGCAGATGACAGGCAGGAATCGTGCAGCTCAGCTGGCAATTGTCAAGCAGATGAGCAGACAGTAATCACGCAGCTCAGCAGGCCCAGATCACGTGACTGAGCATGCACTGTTCACGTGGCTGATCATACACTGATCACGTGATGATCATGCACTGATCACTTGGATATCATGCACTGATCACGTGGCTGATCATGCACTGATCACGTGGCTGATCATGCACTGATCACGTGGCTGATCATGCACTGATCACGTGCAACCATGCACTGATCACGTGACTGATCATGCACTGATCACGTGGCTGATCATGCACTGATCACGTGGCTGATCATGCACTGATCACGTGGCTGATCACACATGATCACGTGACTGATCATGCACTGATCACGTGGCTCTCATGCACTGATCACGTGGCTGATGCACTGATCACGTGGATATCATGCACTGATCACGTGGCTGATCATGCACTATCATGACTGATCATGCACTGATCACGTGGCTGATCATGCACTGATCACGTGGCTATCATGCACTGATCACGTGGCTGATCATGCACTGATCACGTAGCTATCATGTACTGGTCACGTGACTGATCATGCACTGATCACGTAATTGATCATGCACTGATCACGTGGCTGATCATGCACTGATCACGTGGCTGATCATGCACTGATCACGTAACTGATCATGCACTGATCACGTGACTGATCATGCACTGATCACGTGGCTATCATGCACTGATCACGTGGCTGACATACACTGATCACGTGCCTGGTCATGCACTGATCACGTGGCTGATCATGCACTGATCACGTGACTGATCATGCACTGATCACGTGTCTGATCATGCACTGATCACGTGGCTATCATGCACTGCTCACGTGGCTGATCATGCCATGATCACGCAGCTACCATGTACTGGTCACATGACTGATCATGCACTGATCACGTGACTGATCATGCAGTGATCACGTGGCTATCATGCACTACTCACGTGGCTGATCATGCAATGATCATGTAGCTACCATGTACAGGTCACGTGAATGATCATACACCCATCAGGTGACTGATCATGCACTGATCACGTGGCTATCATGCACTGATCACGAGACTGATCATGCACTGATCACGTCTATATCATGCACTGATCACATGACTGCCCATGCACTGATCACGTGGATGATCATACACTAATCTTGTGACAGATCATGCACTGATCACGTGGCTGATCATGCACTGATACCGTGACTGAGCATGGACTGATCACATGACTATCATGTAGTGATCACGTGACTTAATGGCGCTGATCATGTGACTGATCATGCGCTGATCATGTTTGCTATCATACACTGATCATGTGCCTCTGGAGGCAATAAACAAAGAGCTGAGTAGGCACGAATCAAACAGTCAGCAGGCAATAATCATGGAACTCAGCTGTGAGGAATCATGCTGCTCAGCTGGCAATAATCAAGCAGCTGAGCAGGCAGGAATTACGCAGCACAGCTGGCAATTGTCAAGCAGATGACAGGCAGGAATCGTGCAGCTCAGCTGGCAATTGTCAAGCAGATGAGCAGACAGTAATCACGCAGCTCAGCAGGCCCAGATCACGTGACTGAGCATGCACTGTTCACGTGGCTGATCATACACTGATCACGTGATGATCATGCACTGATCACTTGGATATCATGCACTGATCACGTGGCTGATCATACACTGTTCACGTGTCTGACCATGCACTGATCACGTGGCTGATCATACACTGCTCACGTAACTGATCATGCACTGATCACGTGGCATCATGCACTGATCACGTGGCACTCATGCACTGATCACGTGGCTGATCATACTCTGCTCACGTAACTCATGCACACATCACGTGGCTATCATGCACTGCTCACGTGGCTCGTCATGGAATGATCACGTAGCAACCATATACTGGTCACGTGACTGATCATGCAAAGATCACGTAAATGATCATGCACTGTTCACGTGACTGATCATGTACTGATCACGTGACTGATCATGCACTGATCACGTGGCTATCATGCTCTGCTCACGTGGCTGATCATGCAACGATCACGTAGCAACCATGTACTGGTCACGTGACTGATCATGCACTGATCACGTAATTGATCCTGCACTGATCACGTGGCTCATCATGCACTGATCACGTGGCTGATCACACATGTATCACGTGACTGATCATGCACTGATCCGTGGCTCTCATGCACTGATCACGTGGCTGTCATGCACTGATCACGTGGATATCATGCACTGATCACGTGGCTGATCACACACGTATCACATGACTGATCATGCACTGATCACGTGGCTATCATGCACTGATCACGTGGCTATCATGCACTGATCACGTGGCTGATCATGCAATGATCACGTAGCTACCATGTACTGGTCACGTGACTGATCATGCACTGATCACGTAATTGATCATGCACTGATCATGTGGCTGATCATGCACTGATCACGTGGCTGATCATACACTGATCACGTAACTGATCATGCACTGATCACGTAACTGATCATGCACTGATCACGTGGCTATCATGCACTGATCACTGGCTGACATACACTGATCACGTGCCTGATCATGCACTGATCACGTGGCTGATCATGCACTGATCACGTGACTGATCATGCACTGATCTCGTGTCTGATCATGCACTGATCACGTGGCTATCATGCACTGCTCACGTGGCTGATCATGCCATGATCACGCAGCTACCATGTACTGGTCACATGACTGATCATGCACTGATCACGTGACTGATCATGCAGTGATCACGTGGCTATCATGAACTACTCACGTGGCTGATCATGCAATGATCATGTAGCTACCATGTACAGGTCACGTGAATGATCATACACCCATCAGGTGACTGATCATGCACTGATCACGTGGCTATCATGCACTGATCACGAGGCTGGTCATGCACTGTTCACGTCTATATCATGCACTGATCACATGACTGCCCGTGCACTGATCACGTGGATGATCATACACTAATCTTGTGACAGATCATGCACTGATCACGTGGCTGATCATGCACTGATACCGTGACTGAGCATGGACTGATCACATGACTATCATGTAGTGATCACGTGACTTAATGGCGCTGATCATGTGACTGATCATGCGCTGATCATGTTTGCTATCATACACTGATCATGTGCCTCTGGAGGCAATAAACAAAGAGCTGAGTAGGCACGAATCAAACAGTCAGCAGGCAATAATCATGGAACTCAGGTGTGAGGAATCATGCTGCTCAGCTGGCAATAATCAAGCAGCTGAGCAGGCAGGAATTACGCAGCACAGCTGGCAATTGTCAAGCAGATGACAGGCAGGAATCGTGCAGCTCAGCTGGCAATTGTCAAGCAGATGAGCAGACAGTAATCACGCAGCTCAGCAGGCCCAGATCACGTGACTGAGCATGCACTGTTCACGTGGCTGATCATACACTGATCACGTGATGATCATGCACTGATCACTTGGATATCATGCACTGATCACGTGGCTGATCATACACTGTTCACGTGTCTGACCATGCACTGATCACGTGGCTGATCATACACTGCTCACGTAACTGATCATGCACTGATCACGTGGCTATCATGCACTGATCACGTGGCTGAACATGCACTGTTCACGTGGCTGATCACACACCTGTCACGTGACATATCATGCACTGATCACGTGGCACTCATGCACTGATCACGTGGCTGATCATACTCTGCTCACGTAACTCATGCACACATCACGTGGCTATCATGCACTGCTCACGTGGCTCGTCATGGAATGATCACGTAGCAACCATATACTGGTCACGTGACTGATCATGCACTGATCACGTAAATGATCATGCACTGATCACGTGACTGATCATGTACTGATCACGTGACTGATCATGCACTGATCACGTGGCTATCATGCACTGCTCACGTGGCTGATCATGCAACGATCACGTAGCAACCATGTACTGGTCACGTGACTGATCATGCACTGATCACGTAATTGATCATGCACTGATCACGTGGCTCATCATGCACTGATCACGTGGCTGATCACACATGTATCACGTGACTGATCATGCACTGATCACGTGGCTCTCATGCACTGATCACGTGGCTGATCATGCACTGATCACGTGGCTATCATGCACTGATCACGACTGATCATGCACTGTTCACGTCTATATCATGCACTGATCACATGACTGCCCATGCACTGATCACGTGGATGATCATACACTAATCTTGTGACAGATCATGCACTGATCACGTGGCTGATCATGCACTGATACCGTGACTGAGCATGGACTGATCACATGACTATCATGTAGTGATCACGTGACTTAATGGCGCTGATCATGTGACTGATCATGCGCTGATCATGTTTGCTATCATACACTGATCATGTGCCTCTGGAGCAATAAACAAAGAGCTGAGTAGGCACGAATCAAACAGTCAGCAGGCAATAATCATGGAACTCAGGTGTGAGGAATCATCCTGCTCAGCTGGCAATAATCAAGCAGCTGAGCAGGCAGGAATCGTGCAGCTCAGCTGGCAATTGTCAAGCAGATGAGCAGACAGTAATCACTCAGCTCAGCAGGCCCAGATCACGTGACTGAGCATGCACTGTTCACGTGGCTGATCATACACTGATCACGTGATGATCATGCACTGATCACTTGGATATCATGCACTGATCACGTGGCTGATCATACACTGTTCACGTGTCTGACCATGCACTGATCACGTGGCTGATCATACACTGCTCACGTAACTGATCATGCACTGATCACGTGGCTATCATGCACTGATCACGTGGCTGAACATGCACTGTTCACGTGGCTGATCACACACCTGTCACGTGACATATCATGCACTGATCACGTGGCACTCATGCACTGATCACGTGGCTGATCATACTCTGCTCACGTAACTCATGCACACATCACGTGGCTATCATGCACTGCTCACGTGGCTCGTCATGGAATGATCACGTAGCAATCATATACTGGTCACGTGACTGATCATGCACTGATCACGTAAATGATCATGCACTGATCACGTGACTGATCATGCACTGATCACGTGGCTATCATGCACTGCTCACGTGGCTGATCATGCAACGATCACGTAGCAACCATGTACTGGTCACGTGACTGATCATGCACTGATCACGTAATTGATCATGCACTGATCACGTGGCTCATCATGCACTGATCACGTGGCTGATCACACATGTATCACGTGACTGATCATGCACTGATCACGTGGCTCTCATGCACTGATCACGTGGCTGTCATGCACTGATCACGTGGATATCATGCACTGATCACGTGGCTGATCACACACGTATCACATGACTGATCATGCACTGATCACGTGGCTATCATGCACTGATCACGTGGCTATCATGCACTGATCACGTGGCTGATCATGCAATGATCACGTAGCTACCATGTACTGGTCACGTGACTGATCATGCACTGATCACGTAATTGATCATGCACTGATCACGTGGCTGATCATGCACTGATCACGTGGCTGATCATGCACTGATCACGTAACTGATCATGCACTGATCACGTGGCTATCATGCACTGATCACGTGGCTGATCATGCACTGATCACGTGCCTGATCATGCACTGATCACGTGGCTGATCATGCACTGATCACGTGACTGATCATGCACTGATCACGTGACTGATCATGCACTGATCACGTGGCTATCATGCACTGATCACGTGGCTGATCATGCATGATCACGCAGCTACCATGTACTGGTCACATGACTGATCATGCACTGATCACGTGACTGATCATGCACTGATCACGTGGCTATCATGCACTGATCACGTGGCTGATCATGCAATGATCATGTAGCTACCATGTACAGGTCACGTGAATGATCATACACTGATCAGGTGACTGATCATGCACTGATCACGTGGCTATCATGCACTGATCACGTGACTGATCATGCACTGATCACGTCTATATCATGCACTGATCACATGACTGCCCATGCACTGATCACGTGGATGATCATACACTAATCACGTGACAGATCATGCACTGATCACGTGGCTGATCATGCACTGATCACGTGACTGATCATGCACTGATCACGTGTCTGATCATGCACTGATCACGTGGCTATCATGCACTGATCACGTGGCTGATCATGCATGATCACGCAGCTACCATGTACTGGTCACATGACTGATCATGCACTGATCACGTGACTGATCATGCAGATCACGTGGCTATCATGAACTACTCACGTGGCTGATCATGCAATGATCATGTAGCTACCATGTACAGGTCACGTGAATGATCATACACCCATCAGGTGACTGATCATGCACTGATCACGTGGCTATCATGCACTGATCACGAGACTGATCATGCACTGTTCACGTCTATATCATGCACTGATCACATGACTGCCCATGCACTGATCACGTGGATGATCATACACTGATCTTGTGACAGATCATGCACTGATCACGTGGCTGATCATGCACTGATACCGTGACTGAGCATGGACTGATCACATGAGTATCATGTAGTGATCACGTGACTTAATGGCGCTGATCATGTGACTGATCATGCGCTGATCATGTTTGCTATCATACACTGATCATGTGCCTCTGGAGTCAATAAACAAAGAGCTGAGTAGGCACGAATCAAACAGTCAGCAGGCAATAATCATGGAACACAGGTGTGAGGAATCATGCTGCTCAGCTGGCAATAATCAAGCAGCTGAGCATGCAGGAATCGTGCAGCTCAGCTGGCAATTGTCAAGCAGATGAGCAGACAGTAATCACGCAGCTCAGCAGGCCCAGATCACGTGACTGAGCATGCACTGTTCACGTGGCTGATCATACACTGATCACGTGACTGATCATGCACTGATCACGTGGCTATCATGCACTGATCACGTGGCTGATCATGCACTGATCACGTGGCTACCATGTACTGATCACGTGACTGATCATGCACTGATCACGTAACTGATCATGCACTGATCACGTGGCTGATCATGCACTGATCACGTGGCTGATCATGCACTGATCACGTAACTGATCATGCACTGATCACGTGACTGATCATGCACTGATCACGTGGCTATCATGCACTGATCACGTGGCTGGACATGCACTGATCACGTGCCTGATCATGCACTGATCACGTGGCTGATCATGCACTGATCACGTGACTGATCATGCACTGATCACGTGGCTATCATGCACTGATCACGTGGCTGAACATGCACTGATCACGTGCTGATCATGCACTGATCACGTGGCTGATCATGCACTGATCACGTGGCTGATCATGCACTGATCACGTGACTGATCATGCACTGATCACGTGTCTGATCATGCACTGATCACGTGGCTATCATGCACTGCTCACGTGGCTGATCATGCCATGATCACGCAGCTACCATGTACTGGTCACATGACTGATCATGCACTGATCACGTGACTGATCATGCACTGATCACGTGGCTATCATGAACTACTCACGTGGCTGATCATGCAATGATCATGTAGCTACCATGTACAGGTCACGTGAATGATCATACACCCATCAGGTGACTGATCATGCACTGATCACGTGGCTATCATGCACTGATCACGAGACTGATCATGCACTGATCACGTCTATATCATGCACTGATCACATGACTGCCCATGCACTGATCACGTGGATGATCATACACTAATCTTGTGACAGATCATGCACTGATCACGTGGCTGATCATGCACTGATACCGTGACTGAGCATGGACTGATCACATGACTATCATGTAGTGATCACGTGACTTAATGGCGCTGATCATGTGACTGATCATGCGCTGATCATGTTTGCTATCATACACTGATCATGTGCCTCTGGAGGCAATAAACAAAGAGCTGAGTAGGCACGAATCAAACAGTCAGCAGGCAATAATCATGGAACACAGGTGTGAGGAATCATGCTGCTCAGCTGGCAATAATCAAGCAGCTGAGCATGCAGGAATCGTGCAGCTCAGCTGGCAATTGTCAAGCAGATGAGCAGACAGTAATCACGCAGCTCAGCAGGCCCAGATCACGTGACTGAGCATGCACTGTTCACGTGGCTGATCATACACTGATCACGTGACTGATCATGCACTGATCACGTGGCTATCATGCACTGATCACGTGGCTGATCATGCACTGATCACGTGGCTACCATGCACTGGTCACGTGGCTGATCATGCACTGATCACGTAACTGATCATGCACTGATCACGTGGCTGATCATGCACTGATCACGTGGCTGATCATGCACTGATCACGTAACTGATCATGCACTGATCACGTGACTGATCATGCACTGATCACGTGGCTATCATGCACTGATCACGTGGCTGAACATGCACTGATCACGTGCTGATCATGCACTGATCACGTGGCTGATCATGCACTGATCACGTGACTGATCATGCACTGATCACGTGGCTATCATGCACTGATCACGTGGCTGATCATGCACTGATCACGTGCCTGATCATGCACTGATCACGTGGCTGATCATGCACTGATCACGTGGCTGATCATGCACTGATCACGTGACTGATCATGCACTGATCACGTGACTGATCATGCACTGATCACGTGGCTATCATGCACTGATCACGTGGCTGATCATGCATGATCACGCAGCTACCATGTACTGGTCACGTGACTGATCATGCACTGATCACGTGACTGATCATGCACTGATCACGTGGCTATCATGCACTGATCACGTGGCTGATCATGCACTGATCACGTAGCTACCATGCACTGATCACGTGACTGATCATGCACTGATCACGTGACTGATCATGCACTGATCACGTGGCTATCATGCACTGATCACGTGACTGATCATGCACTGATCACGTCTATATCATGCACTGATCACGTGACTGATCATGCACTGATCACGTGGCTGATCATGCACTGATCACGTGACTGATCATGCACTGATCACGTGGCTATCATGCACTGATCACGTGACTGATCATGCACTGTTCACGTATATCATGCACTGATCACGTGACTGATCATGCACTGATCACGTGGCTGATCATGCACTGATCACGTGACTGATCATGCACTGATCACGTGGCTGATCATGCACTGATCACGTGACTGATCATGCACTGATCACGTGGCTATCATGCACTGATCACGTGGCTGGACATGCACTGATCACGTGCCTGATCATGCACTGATCACGTGGCTGATCATGCACTGATCACGTGACTGATCATGCACTGATCACGTGACTGATCATGCACTGATCACGTGGCTATCATGCACTGATCACGTGGCTGATCATGCATGATCACGCAGCTACCATGCACTGATCACGTGACTGATCATGCACTGATCACGTGACTGATCATGCACTGATCACGTGGCTATCATGCACTGATCACGTGGCTGATCATGCACTGATCACGTAGCTACCATGTACTGGTCACGTGAATGATCATGCACCCATCACGTGACTGATCATGCACTGATCACGTGGCTATCATGCACTGATCACGTGACTGATCATGCACTGATCACGTCTATATCATGCACTGATCACGTGACTGATCATGCACTGATCACGTGCTGATCATACACTGATCACGTGACTGATCATGCACTGATCACGTGGCTGATCATGCACTGATCACGTGACTGATCATGCACTGATCACGTGTCTGATCATGCACTGATCACGTGGCTATCATGCACTGCTCACGTGGCTGATTATGCCATGATCACGCAGCTACCATGTACTGGTCACATGACTGATCATGCACTGATCACGTGACTGATCATGCAGTGATCACGTGGCTATCATGCACTACTCACGTGGCTGATCATGCAATGATCATGTAGCTACCATGTACAGGTCACGTGAATGATCATACACCCATCAGGTGACTGATCATGCACTGATCACGTGGCTATCATGCACTGATCACGAGACTGATCATGCACTGTTCACGTCTATATCATGCACTGATCACATGACTGCCCATGCACTGATCACGTGGATGATCATACACTAATCTTGTGACAGATCATGCACTGATCACGTGGCTGATCATGCACTGATACCGTGACTGAGCATGGACTGATCACATGAGTATCATGTAGTGATCACGTGACTTAATGGCGCTGATCATGTGACTGATCATGCGCTGATCATGTTTGCTATCATACACTGATCATGTGCCTCTGGAGGCAATAAACAAAGAGCTGAGTAGGCACGAATCAAACAGTCAGCAGGCAATAATCATGGAACTCAGGTGTGAGGAATCATGCTGCTCAGCTGGCAATAATCAAGCAGCTGAGCATGCAGGAATCGTGCAGCTCAGCTGGCAATTGTCAAGCAGATGAGCAGACAGTAATCACGCAGCTCAGCAGGCCCAGATCACGTGACTGAGCATGCACTGTTCACGTGGCTGATCATACACTGATCACGTGATGATCATGCACTGATCACGTGGCTATCATGCACTGATCACGTGGCTGATCATGCACTGATCACGTGGCTACCATGTACTGATCACGTGGCTGATCATGCACTGATCACGTAACTGATCATGCACTGATCACGTGGCTGATCATGCACTGATCACGTGGCTGATCATGCACTGATCACGTAACTGATCATGCACTGATCACGTGACTGATCATGCACTGATCACGTGGCTATCATGCACTGATCACGTGGCTGGACATGCACTGATCACGTGCCTGATCATGCACTGATCACGTGGCTGATCATGCACTGATCACGTGACTGATCATGCACTGATCACGTGGCTATCATGCACTGATCACGTGGCTGATCATGCACTGATCACGTGCCTGATCATGCACTGATCACGTGGCTGATCATGCACTGATCACGTGGCTGATCATGCACTGATCACGTGACTGATCATGCACTGATCACGTGACTGATCATGCACTGATCACGTGGCTATCATGCACTGATCACGTGGCTGATCATGCATGATCACGTAGCTACCATGCACTGATCACGTGACTGATCATGCACTGATCACGTGACTGATCATGCACTGATCACGTGGCTATCATGCACTGATCACGTGGCTGATCATGCAATGATCACGTAGCTACATGCACTGGTCACGTGACTGATCATGCACTGATCACGTGACTGATCATGCACTGATCACGTGGCTATCATGCACTGATCACGTGACTGATCATGCACTGATCACGTCTATATCATGCACTGATCACGTGACTGCATGCACTGATCACGTGGATGATCATGCACTGATCACGTGACTGATCATGCACTGATCACGTGGCTGATCATGCACTGATCACGTGACTGATCATGCACTGATCACGTCTATCATGCACTGATCACGTGACTGATCATGCACTGATCACGTGGCTGATCATGCACTGATCACGTGACTGATCATGCACTGATCACGTGGCTGATCATGCACTGATCACGTGACTGATCATGCACTGATCACGTGTCTGATCATGCACTGATCACGTGGCTATCATGCACTGCTCACGTGGCTGATTATGCCATGATCACGCAGCTACCATGTACTGGTCACATGACTGATCATGCACTGATCACGTGACTGATCATGCACTGATCACGTGGCTATCATGCACTACTCACGTGGCTGATCATGCAATGATCATGTAGCTACCATGTACAGGTCACGTGAATGATCATACACCCATCAGGTGACTGATCATGCACTGATCACGTGGCTATCATGCACTGATCACGTGACTGATCATGCACTGATCACGTCTATATCATGCACTGATCACATGACTGCCCATGCACTGATCACGTGGATGATCATACACTGATCTTGTGACAGATCATGCACTGATCACGTGGCTGATCATGCACTGATCACGTGACTGATCATGCACTGATCACGTCTATATCATGCACTGATCACGTGACTGATCATGCACTGATCACGTGGCTGATCATGCACTGATCACGTGACTGATCATGCACTGATCACGTGGCTGATCATGCACTGATCACGTGACTGATCATGCACTGATCACGTGGCTGATCATGCACTGATCACGTAACTGATCATGCACTGATCACGTGACTGATCATGCACTGATCACGTGGCTGATCATGCACTGATCACGTAACTGATCATGCACTGATCACGTGGCTGATCATGCACTGATCACGTGGCTGATCATGCACTGATCACGTGTCTGACCATGCACTGATCACGTGGCTGATCATACACTGATCACGTAACTGATCATGCACTGATCACGTGGCTATCATGCACTGATCACGTGGCTGATCATGCACTGATCACGTGGCTGATCACACACCTGTCACGTGACATATCATGCACTGATCACGTGGCACTCATGCACTGATCACGTGGCTGATCATACACTGCTCACGTAACTCATGCACACATCACGTGGCTATCATGCACTGCTCACGTGGCTCGTCATGGATGATCACGTAGCAACCATATACTGGTCACGTGACTGATCATGCATCACGTAAATGATCATGCACTGTTCACGTGACTGATCATGCACTGATCACGTGACTGATCATGCACTGATCACGTGGCTATCATGCACTGCTCACGTGGCTGATCATGCAACGATCACGTCGCAACCATGTACTGGTCACGTGACTGATCATGCACTGATCACGTAATTGATCATGCACTGATCACGTGGCTCATCATGCACTGATCACGTGGCTGATCACACATGTATCACGTGACTGATCATGCACTGATCACGTGGCTCTCATGCACTGATCACGTGACTGTCATGCACTGATCACGTGGATATCATGCACTGATCACGTGGCTATCATGCACTGATCACGTGGCTGATCACACACGATCACATGACTGATCATGCACTGATCACGTGGCTATCATGCACTGATCACGTGGCTATCATGCACTGATCACGTGGCTGATCATGCACTGATCACGTAGCTACCATGCACTGATCACGTAACTGATCATGCACTGAGCACGTAATTGATCATGCACTGATCACGTGGCTGATCATGCACTGATCACGTGGCTGATCATGCACTGATCACGTGACTGATCATGCACTGATCACGTGTCTGATCATGCACTGATCACGTGGCTATCATGCACTGCTCACGTGGCTGATCATGCCATGATCACGCAGCTACCATGTACTGGTCACATGACTGATCATGCACTGATCACGTGACTGATCATGCACTGATCACGTGGCTATCATGCACTACTCACGTGGCTGATCATGCAATGATCATGTAGCTACCATGTACAGGTCACGTGAATGATCATACACCCATCAGGTGACTGATCATGCACTGATCACGTGGCTATCATGCACTGATCACGAGACTGATCATGCACTGATCACGTCTATATCATGCACTGATCACATGACTGCCCATGCACTGATCACGTGGATGATCATACACTAATCTTGTGACAGATCATGCACTGATCACGTGGCTGATCATGCACTGATACCGTGACTGAGCATGGACTGATCACATGAGTATCATGTAGTGATCACGTGACTTAATGGCGCTGATCATGTGACTGATCATGCGCTGATCATGTTTGCTATCATACACTGATCATGTGCCTCTGGAGGCAATAAACAAAGAGCTGAGTAGGCACGAATCAAACAGTCAGCAGGCAATAATCATGGAACACAGGTGTGAGGAATCATGCTGCTCAGCTGGCAATAATCAAGCAGCTGAGCATGCAGGAATCGTGCAGCTCAGCTGGCAATTGTCAAGCAGATGAGCAGACAGTAATCACGCAGCTCAGCAGGCCCAGATCACGTGACTGAGCATGCACTGTTCACGTGGCTGATCATGCACTGATCACGTGGCTGATCATGCACTGATCACGTGGCTATCATGCACTGATCACGTGGCTGATCATGCACTGATCACGTAGCTACCATGCACTGATCACGTGACTGATCATGCACTGATCACGTAATTGATCATGCACTGATCACGTGGCTGATCATGCACTGATCACGTGGCTGATCATGCACTGATCACGTAACTGATCATGCACTGATCACGTGACTGATCATGCACTGATCACGTGGCTATCATGCACTGATCACGTGGCTGACATACACTGATCACGTGCCTGATCATGCACTGATCACGTGGCTGATCATGCACTGATCACGTGACTGATCATGCACTGATCACGTGTCTGATCATGCACTGATCACGTGGCTATCATGCACTGCTCACGTGGCTGATCATGCCATGATCACGCAGCTACCATGTACTGGTCACATGACTGATCATGCACTGATCACGTGACTGATCATGCACTGATCACGTGGCTATCATGCACTACTCACGTGGCTGATCATGCAATGATCATGTAGCTACCATGTACAGGTCACGTGAATGATCATACACCCATCAGGTGACTGATCATGCACTGATCACGTGGCTATCATGCACTGATCACGAGACTGATCATGCACTGTTCACGTCTATATCATGCACTGATCACATGACTGCCCATGCACTGATCACGTGGATGATCATACACTAATCTTGTGACAGATCATGCACTGATCACGTGGCTGATCATGCACTGATACCGTGACTGAGCATGGACTGATCACATGACTATCATGTAGTGATCACGTGACTTAATGGCGCTGATCATGTGACTGATCATGCGCTGATCATGTTTGCTATCATACACTGATCATGTGCCTCTGGAGGCAATAAACAAAGAGCTGAGTAGGCACGAATCAAACAGTCAGCAGGCAATAATCATGGAACTCAGGTGTGAGGAATCATGCTGCTCAGCTGGCAATAATCAAGCAGCTGAGCAGGCAGGAATCGTGCAGCTCAGCTGGCAATTGTCAAGCAGATGAGCAGACAGTAATCACGCAGCTCAGCAGGCCCAGATCACGTGACTGAGCATGCACTGATCACGTGGCTGATCATGCACTGATCACGTGGCTGATCATGCACTGATCACGTGGCTATCATGCACTGATCACGTGGCTGATCATGCACTGATCACGTAGCTACCATGCACTGATCACGTGACTGATCATGCACTGATCACGTAATGATCATGCACTGATCACGTGGCTGATCATGCACTGATCACGTGGCTGATCATACACTGATCACGTAACTGATCATGCACTGATCACGTGACTGATCATGCACTGATCACGTGGCTATCATGCACTGATCACGTGGCTGATCATACACTGATCACGTGCCTGATCATGCACTGATCACGTGGCTGATCATGCACTGATCACGTGACTGATCATGCACTGATCACGTGTCTGATCATGCACTGATCACGTGGCTATCATGCACTGCTCACGTGGCTGATCATGCCATGATCACGCAGCTACCATGTACTGGTCACATGACTGATCATGCACTGATCACGTGACTGATCATGCACTGATCACGTGGCTATCATGCACTATCACGTGGCTGATCATGCAATGATCATGTAGCTACCATGTACTGGTCACGTGAATGATCATACACCCATCACGTGACTGATCATGCACTGATCACGTGGCTATCATGCACTGATCACGTGACTGATCATGCACTGATCACGTCTATATCATGCACTGATCACATGACTGCCCATGCACTGATCACGTGGATGATCATGCACTGATCACGTGACAGATCATGCACTGATCACGTGGCTGATCATGCACTGATACGTGACTGATCATGGACTGATCACATGACTATCATGCACTGATCACGTGACTTAATGGCACTGATCATGTGACTGATCATGCGCTGATCATGTTTGCTATCATACACTGATCATGTGCCTCTGGAGGCAATGAACAAAGAGCTGAGTAGGCACGAATCAAACAGTCAGCAGGCAATAATCATGGAACACAGGTGTGAGGAATCATGCTGCTCAGCTGGCAATAATCAAGCAGCTGAGCAGGCAGGAATCGTGCAGCTCAGCTGGCAATTGTCAAGCAGATGATCAGACAGTAATCACGCAGCTCAGCAGGCACTGATCACGTGACTGATCATGCACTGATCACGTGGCTGATCATGCACTGATCACGTGATGATCATGCACTGATCACGTGGCTATCATGCACTGATCACGTGGCTGATCATGCACTGATCACGTGACTGATCATGCACTGATCACGTGTCTGATCATGCACTGATCACGTGGCTATCATGCACTGCTCACGTGGCTGATCATGCCATGATCACGCAGCTACCATGTACTGGTCACATGACTGATCATGCACTGATCACGTGACTGATCATGCAGTGATCACGTGGCTATCATGAACTACTCACGTGGCTGATCATGCAATGATCATGTAGCTACCATGTACAGGTCACGTGAATGATCATACACCCATCAGGTGACTGATCATGCACTGATCACGTGGCTGATCATGCACTGATCACATGACTGATCATGCACTGATCACGTGGATGATCATACACTAATCTTGTGACAGATCATGCACTGATCACGTGGCTGATCATGCACTGATACCGTGACTGAGCATGGACTGATCACATGACTATCATGTAGTGATCACGTGACTTAATGGCGCTGATCATGTGACTGATCATGCGCTGATCATGTTTGCTATCATACACTGATCATGTGCCTCTGGAGGCAATAAACAAAGAGCTGAGTAGGCACGAATCAAACAGTCAGCAGGCAAT
Organism: Bos javanicus; assembly: GCF_032452875.1. Lineage (NCBI taxonomy): Eukaryota > Metazoa > Chordata > Mammalia > Artiodactyla > Bovidae > Bos > Bos javanicus. Next base: position 179,136 of record NW_026893800.1, read on the forward strand.
AATCATGGAACTCAGGTGTGAGGAATCATGCTGCTCAGCTGGCAATAATCAAGCAGCTGAGCAGGCAGGAATTACGCAGCACAGCTGGCAATTGTCAAGCAGATGACAGGCAGGAATCGTGCAGCTCAGCTGGCAATTGTCAAGCAGATGAGCAGACAGTAATCACGCAGCTCAGCAGGCCCAGATCACGTGACTGAGCATGCACTGTTCACGTGGCTGATCATACACTGATCACGTGATGATCATGCACTGATCACTTGGATATCATGCACTGATCACGTGGCTGATCATACACTGTTCACGTGTCTGACCATGCACTGATCACGTGGCTGATCATACACTGCTCACGTAACTGATCATGCACTGATCACGTGGCTATCATGCACTGATCACGTGGCTGAACATGCACTGTTCACGTGGCTGATCACACACCTGTCACGTGACATATCATGCACTGATCACGTGGCACTCATGCACTGATCACGTGGCTGATCATACTCTGCTCACGTAACTCATGCACACATCACGTGGCTATCATGCACTGCTCACGTGGCTCGTCATGGAATGATCACGTAGCAACCATATACTGGTCACGTGACTGATCATGCAAAGATCACGTAAATGATCATGCACTGTTCACGTGACTGATCATGTACTGATCACGTGACTGATCATGCACTGATCACGTGGCTATCATGCTCTGCTCACGTGGCTGATCATGCAACGATCACGTAGCAACCATGTACTGGTCACGTGACTGATCATGCACTGATCACGTAATTGATCCTGCACTGATCACGTGGCTCATCATGCACTGATCACGTGGCTGATCACACATGTATCACGTGACTGATCATGCACTGATCCGTGGCTCTCATGCACTGATCACGTGGCTGTCATGCACTGATCACGTGGATATCATGCACTGATCACGTGGCTGATCACACACGTATCACATGACTGATCATGCACTGATCACGTGGCTATCATGCACTGATCACGTGGCTATCATGCACTGATCACGTGGCTGATCATGCAATGATCACGTAGCTACCATGTACTGGTCACGTGACTGATCATGCACTGATCACGTAATTGATCATGCACTGATCATGTGGCTGATCATGCACTGATCACGTGGCTGATCATACACTGATCACATAACTGATCATGCACTGATCACGTGACTGATCATGCACTGATCACGTGGCTATCATGCACTGATCACTTGGCTGACATACACTGATCACGTGCCTGGTCATGCACTGATCACGTGGCTGATCATGCACTGATCACGTGACTGATCATGCACTGATCACGTGACTGATCATGCACTGATCACGTGGCTATCATGCACTGCTCACGTGGCTGATCATGCATGATCACGCAGCTACCATGTACTGGTCACATGACTGATCATGCACTGATCACGTGACTGATCATGCACTGATCACGTGGCTATCATGCACTATCACGTGGCTGATCATGCAATGATCATGTAGCTACCATGTACAGGTCACGTGAATGATCATACACTGATCAGGTGACTGATCATGCACTGATCACGTGGCTATCATGCACTGATCACGAGACTGATCATGCACTGATCACGTCTATATCATGCACTGATCACATGACTGCCCATGCACTGATCACGTGGATGATCATACACTAATCACGTGACAGATCATGCACTGATCACGTGGCTGATCATGCACTGATCACGTGACTGATCATGCACTGATCACGTGGCTATCATGCACTGATCACGTGGCTGATCATGCACTGATCACGTGCAACCATGCACTGGTCACGTGACTGATCATGCACTGATCACGTAATTGATCATGCACTGATCACGTGGCTCATCATGCACTGATCACGTGGCTGATCACACATATCACGTGACTGATCATGCACTGATCACGTGGCTATCATGCACTGATCACGTGGCTGTCATGCACTGATCACGTGGATATCATGCACTGATCACGTGGCTGATCACACACGTATCACGTGACTGATCATGCACTGATCACGTGGCTATCATGCACTGATCACGTGGCTATCATGCACTGATCACGTGGCTGATCATGCAATGATCACGTAGCTACCATGTACTGGTCACGTGACTGATCATGCACTGATCACGTAATTGATCATGCACTGATCACGTGGCTGATCATGCACTGATCACGTGGCTGATCATACACTGATCACATAACTGATCATGCACTGATCACGTGACTGATCATGCACTGATCACGTGGCTATCATGCACTGATCACGTGGCTGACATACACTGATCACGTGCCTGGTCATGCACTGATCACGTGGCTGATCATGCACTGATCACGTGACTGATCATGCACTGATCACGTGTCTGATCATGCACTGATCACGTGGCTATCATGCACTGCTCACGTGGCTGATCATGCCATGATCACGCAGCTACCATGTACTGGTCACATGACTGATCATGCACTGATCACGTGACTGATCATGCAGTGATCACGTGGCTATCATGCACTACTCACGTGGCTGATCATGCAATGATCATGTAGCTACCATGTACAGGTCACGTGAATGATCATACACCCATCAGGTGACTGATCATGCACTGATCACGTGGCTATCATGCACTGATCACGAGACTGATCATGCACTGTTCACGTCTATATCATGCACTGATCACATGACTGCCCGTGCACTGATCACGTGGATGATCATACACTAATCTTGTGACAGATCATGCACTGATCACGTGGCTGATCATGCACTGATACCGTGACTGAGCATGGACTGATCACATGACTATCATGTAGTGATCACGTGACTTAATGGCGCTGATCATGTGACTGATCATGCGCTGATCATGTTTGCTATCATACACTGATCATGTGCCTCTGGAGGCAATAAACAAAGAGCTGAGTAGGCACGAATCAAACAGTCAGCAGGCAATAATCATGGAACTCAGCTGTGAGGAATCATGCTGCTCAGCTGGCAATAATCAAGCAGCTGAGCAGGCAGGAATTACGCAGCACAGCTGGCAATTGTCAAGCAGATGACAGGCAGGAATCGTGCAGCTCAGCTGGCAATTGTCAAGCAGATGAGCAGACAGTAATCACGCAGCTCAGCAGGCCCAGATCACGTGACTGAGCATGCACTGTTCACGTGGCTGATCATACACTGATCACGTGATGATCATGCACTGATCACTTGGATATCATGCACTGATCACGTGGCTGATCATACACTGTTCACGTGTCTGACCATGCACTGATCACGTGGCTGATCATACACTGCTCACGTAACTGATCATGCACTGATCACGTGGCATCATGCACTGATCACGTGGCACTCATGCACTGATCACGTGGCTGATCATACTCTGCTCACGTAACTCATGCACACATCACGTGGCTATCATGCACTGCTCACGTGGCTCGTCATGGAATGATCACGTAGCAACCATATACTGGTCACGTGACTGATCATGCAAGATCACGTAAATGATCATGCACTGTTCACGTGACTGATCATGTACTGATCACGTGACTGATCATGCACTGATCACGTGGCTATCATGCTCTGCTCACGTGGCTGATCATGCAACGATCACGTAGCAACCATGTACTGGTCACGTGACTGATCATGCACTGATCACGTAATTGATCCTGCACTGATCACGTGGCTCATCATGCACTGATCACGTGGCTGATCACACATGTATCACGTGACTGATCATGCACTGATCCGTGGCTCTCATGCACTGATCACGTGGCTGTCATGCACTGATCACGTGGATATCATGCACTGATCACGTGGCTGATCACACACGTATCACATGACTGATCATGCACTGATCACGTGGCTATCATGCACTGATCACGTGGCTATCATGCACTGATCACGTGGCTGATCAGGCAATGATCACGTAGCTACCATGTACTGGTCACGTGACTGATCATGCACTGATCACGTAATTGATCATGCACTGATCACGTGGCTGATCATGCACTGATCACGTGGCTGATCATGCACTGATCACATAACTGATCATGCACTGATCACGTGACTGATCATGCACTGATCACGTGGCTATCATGCACTGATCACGTGGCTGACATACACTGATCACGTGCCTGATCATGCACTGATCACGTGGCTGATCATGCACTGATCACGTGACTGATCATGCACTGATCACGTGACTGATCATGCACTGATCACGTGGCTATCATGCACTGATCACGTGGCTGATCATGCATGATCACGCAGCTACCATGTACTGGTCACATGACTGATCATGCACTGATCACGTGACTGATCATGCACTGATCACGTGGCTATCATGCACTGATCACGTGGCTGATCATGCACTGATCACGTGGCTGATCATGCACTGATCACGTAGCTATCATGCACTGATCACGTGACTGATCATGCACTGATCAATTGATCATGCACTGATCACGTGGCTGATCATGCACTGATCACGTGGCTGATCATGCACTGATCACGTGACTGATCATGCACTGATCACGTGACTGATCATGCACTGATCACGTGGCTATCATGCACTGATCACGTGGCTGATCATGCATGATCACGCAGCTACCATGTACTGGTCACATGACTGATCATGCACTGATCACGTGACTGATCATGCACTGATCACGTGGCTATCATGCACTACTCACGTGGCTGATCATGCAATGATCATGTAGCTACCATGTACAGGTCACGTGAATGATCATACACCCATCAGGTGACTGATCATGCACTGATCACGTGGCTATCATGCACTGATCACGTGACTGATCATGCACTGATCACGTCTATATCATGCACTGATCACATGACTGCCCTGCACTGATCACGTGGATGATCATACACTAATCTTGTGACAGATCATGCACTGATCACGTGGCTGATCATGCACTGATACCGTGACTGAGCATGGACTGATCACATGACTATCATGTACTGATCACGTGACTTAATGGCGCTGATCATGTGACTGATCATGCGCTGATCATGTTTGCTATCATACACTGATCATGTGCCTCTGGAGGCAATAAACAAAGAGCTGAGTAGGCACGAATCAAACAGTCAGCAGGCAATAATCATGGAACACAGGTGTGAGGAATCATGCTGCTCAGCTGGCAATAATCAAGCAGCTGAGCAGGCAGGAATCGTGCAGCTCAGCTGGCAATTGTCAAGCAGATGAGCAGACAGTAATCACGCAGCTCAGCAGGCACTGATCACGTGACTGAGCATGCACTGTTCACGTGGCTGATCATACACTGATCACGTGGCTGATCATGCACTGATCACGTGGCTATCATGCACTGATCACGTGGCTGATCATGCACTGATCACGTGGCTACCATGCACTGATCACGTGACTGATCATGCACTGATCACGTAACTGATCATGCACTGATCACGTGGCTGATCATGCACTGATCACGTGGCTGATCATGCACTGATCACGTGACTGATCATGCACTGATCACGTGACTGATCATGCACTGATCACGTGGCTATCATGCACTGATCACGTGGCTGATCATACACTGATCACGTGCCTGATCATGCACTGATCACGTGGCTGATCATGCACTGATCACGTGACTGATCATGCACTGATCACGTGTCTGATCATGCACTGATCACGTGGCTATCATGCACTGCTCACGTGGCTGATCATGCCATGATCACGCAGCTACCATGTACTGGTCACATGACTGATCATGCACTGATCACGTGACTGATCATGCACTGATCACGTGGCTATCATGAACTACTCACGTGGCTGATCATGCAATGATCATGTAGCTACCATGTACAGGTCACGTGAATGATCATACACCCATCAGGTGACTGATCATGCACTGATCACGTGGCTATCATGCACTGATCACGAGACTGATCATGCACTGATCACGTCTATATCATGCACTGATCACATGACTGCCCATGCACTGATCACGTGGATGATCATACACTAATCTTGTGACAGATCATGCACTGATCACGTGGCTGATCATGCACTGATACCGTGACTGAGCATGGACTGATCACATGACTATCATGTAGTGATCACGTGACTTAATGGCGCTGATCATGTGACTGATCATGCGCTGATCATGTTTGCTATCATACACTGATCATGTGCCTCTGGAGGCAATAAACAAAGAGCTGAGTAGGCACGAATCAAACAGTCAGCAGGCAATAATCATGGAACACAGGTGTGAGGAATCATGCTGCTCAGCTGGCAATAATCAAGCAGCTGAGCAGGCAGGAATCGTGCAGCTCAGCTGGCAATTGTCAAGCAGATGAGCAGACAGTAATCACGCAGCTCAGCAGGCCCAGATCACGTGACTGAGCATGCACTGTTCACGTGGCTGATCATACACTGATCACGTGATGATCATGCACTGATCACGTGGATATCATGCACTGATCACGTGGCTGATCATGCACTGATCACGTGGCTGATCATGCACTGATCACGTGGCTGATCATGCACTGATCACGTGACTGATCATGCACTGATCACGTGGCTATCATGCACTGATCACGTGGCTGATCATGCACTGATCACGTGGCTGATCATGCACTGATCACGTGGCTGATCATGCACTGATCACGTGACTGATCATGCACTGATCACGTGACTGATCATGCACTGATCACGTGGCTATCATGCACTGATCACGTGGCTGATCATGCACTGATCACGTGACTGATCATGCACTGATCACGTGGCTGATCATGCACTGATCACGTGACTGATCATGCACTGATCACGTGACTGATCATGCACTGATCACGTGGCTATCATGCACTGCTCACGTGGCTGATCATGCATGATCACGCAGCTACCATGTACTGGTCACATGACTGATCATGCACTGATCACGTGACTGATCATGCACTGATCACGTGGCTATCATGCACTATCACGTGGCTGATCATGCAATGATCATGTAGCTACCATGTACTGGTCACGTGAATGATCATACACTGATCACGTGACTGATCATGCACTGATCACGTGGCTATCATGCACTGATCACGTGACTGATCATGCACTGATCACGTCTATATCATGCACTGATCACATGACTGCCCATGCACTGATCACGTGGATGATCATACACTGATCACGTGACTGATCATGCACTGATCACGTGGCTATCATGCACTGATCACGTGGCTGATCATGCATGATCACGCAGCTACCATGCACTGATCACGTGACTGATCATACACTAATCACGTGACAGATCATGCACTGATCACGTGGCTGATCATGTGACTGATCATGCACTGATCATGTTTGCTATCATACACTGATCATGTGCCTCTGGAGGCAATAAACAAAGAGCTGAGTAGGCACGAATCAATCAGTCAGCAGGCAATAATCATGGAACTCAGGTGTGAGGAATCATGCTGCTCAGCTGGCAATAATCAAGCAGCTGATCAGGCAGGAATCGTGCAGCTCAGCTGGCAATTGTCAAGCAGATGAGCAGACAGTAATCACGCAGCTCAGCAGGCACTGATCACGTGACTGAGCATGCACTGATCACGTGGCTGATCATGCACTGATCACGTGATGATCATGCACTGATCACGTGGATGATCATGCACTGATCACGTGGCTGATCATGCACTGATCACGTGGCTATCATGCACTGATCACGTGGCTGATCATGCACTGATCACGTAGCTACCATGCACTGATCACGTGACTGATCATGCACTGATCACGTAACTGATCATGCACTGATCACGTGGCTGATCATGCACTGATCACGTGGCTGATCACACATGATCACGTGACTGATCATGCACTGATCACGTGGCTATCATGCACTGATCACGTGGCTGATCATGCACTGATCACGTGGCTATCATGCACTGATCACGTGGCTGATCATGCACTGATCACGTGACTGATCATGCACTGATCACGTGGCTGATCATGCACTGATCACGTGGATCATGCACTGATCACGTGGCTGATCATGCACTGATCACGTGGCTATCATGCACTGATCACGTGACTGATCATGCACTGATCACGTGACTGATCATGCACTGATCACGTGACTGATCATGCAGTGATCACGTGGCTATCATGAACTACTCACGTGGCTGATCATGCAATGATCATGTAGCTACCATGTACAGGTCACGTGAATGATCATACACCCATCAGGTGACTGATCATGCACTGATCACGTGGCTATCATGCACTGATCACGAGACTGATCATGCACTGTTCACGTCTATATCATGCACTGATCACATGACTGCCCGCACTGATCACGTGGATGATCATACACTAATCTTGTGACAGATCATGCACTGATCACGTGGCTGATCATGCACTGATACCGTGACTGAGCATGGACTGATCACATGACTATCATGTAGTGATCACGTGACTTAATGGCGCTGATCATGTGACTGATCATGCGCTGATCATGTTTGCTATCATACACTGATCATGTGCCTCTGGAGGCAATAAACAAAGAGCTGAGTAGGCACGAATCAAACAGTCAGCAGGCAATAATCATGGAACTCAGGTGTGAGGAATCATGCTGCTCAGCTGGCAATAATCAAGCAGCTGAGCAGGCAGGAATTACGCAGCACAGCTGGCAATTGTCAAGCAGATGACAGGCAGGAATCGTGCAGCTCAGCTGGCAATTGTCAAGCAGATGAGCAGACAGTAATCACGCAGCTCAGCAGGCCCAGATCACGTGACTGAGCATGCACTGTTCACGTGGCTGATCATACACTGATCACGTGATGATCATGCACTGATCACTTGGATATCATGCACTGATCACGTGGCTGATCATACACTGTTCACGTGTCTGACCATGCACTGATCACGTGGCTGATCATACACTGCTCACGTAACTGATCATGCACTGATCACGTGGCATCATGCACTGATCACGTGGCACTCATGCACTGATCACGTGGCTGATCATACTCTGCTCACGTAACTCATGCACACATCACGTGGCTATCATGCACTGCTCACGTGGCTCGTCATGGAATGATCACGTAGCAACCATATACTGGTCACGTGACTGATCATGCAAAGATCACGTAAATGATCATGCACTGTTCACGTGACTGATCATGTACTGATCACGTGACTGATCATGCACTGATCACGTGGCTATCATGCTCTGCTCACGTGGCTGATCATGCAACGATCACGTAGCAACCATGTACTGGTCACGTGACTGATCATGCACTGATCACGTAATTGATCCTGCACTGATCACGTGGCTCATCATGCACTGATCACGTGGCTGATCACACATGTATCACGTGACTGATCATGCACTGATCACGTGGCTCTCATGCACTGATCACGTGGCTGTCATGCACTGATCACGTGGATATCATGCACTGATCACGTGGCTGATCACACACGTATCACATGACTGATCATGCACTGATCACGTGGCTATCATGCACTGATCACGTGGCTATCATGCACTGATCACGTGGCTGATCAGGCAATGATCACGTAGCTACCATGTACTGGTCACGTGACTGATCATGCACTGATCACGTAATTGATCATGCACTGATCATGTGGCTGATCATGCACTGATCACGTGGCTGATCATACACTGATCACATAACTGATCATGCACTGATCACGTGACTGATCATGCACTGATCACGTGGCTATCATGCACTGATCACTTGGCTGGACATACACTGATCACGTGCCTGGTCATGCACTGATCACGTGGCTGATCATGCACTGATCACGTGACTGATCATGCACTGATCTCGTGTCTGATCATGCACTGATCACGTGGCTATCATGCACTGCTCACGTGGCTGATCATGCCATGATCACGCAGCTACCATGTACTGGTCACATGACTGATCATGCACTGATCACGTGACTGATCATGCAGTGATCACGTGGCTATCATGCACTACTCACGTGGCTGATCATGCAATGATCATGTAGCTACCATGTACAGGTCACGTGAATGATCATACACCCATCAGGTGACTGATCATGCACTGATCACGTGGCTATCATGCACTGATCACGAGACTGATCATGCACTGTTCACGTCTATATCATGCACTGATCACATGACTGCCCGCACTGATCACGTGGATGATCATACACTAATCTTGTGACAGATCATGCACTGATCACGTGGCTGATCATGCACTGATACCGTGACTGAGCATGGACTGATCACATGACTATCATGTAGTGATCACGTGACTTAATGGCGCTGATCATGTGACTGATCATGCGCTGATCATGTTTGCTATCATACACTGATCATGTGCCTCTGGAGGCAATAAACAAAGAGCTGAGTAGGCACGAATCAGTCAGCAGGCAATAATCATGGAACTCAGGTGTGAGGAATCATGCTGCTCAGCTGGCAATAATCAAGCAGCTGAGCAGGCAGGAATTACGCAGCACAGCTGGCAATTGTCAAGCAGATGACAGGCAGGAATCGTGCAGCTCAGCTGGCAATTGTCAAGCAGATGAGCAGACAGTAATCACGCAGCTCAGCAGGCCCAGATCACGTGACTGAGCATGCACTGTTCACGTGGCTGATCATGCACTGATCACGTGACTGATCATGCACTGATCACGTGGCTATCATGCACTGATCACGTGGCTGATCATGCACTGATCACGTGCAACCATGCACTGATCACGTGACTGATCATGCACTGATCACGTAACTGATCATGCACTGATCACGTGGCTCATCATGCACTGATCACGTGGCTGATCACACATGTGTCACGTGACTGATCATGCACTGATCACGTGGCTATCATGCACTGATCACGTGGCTGTCATGCACTGATCACGTGGATATCATGCACTGATCACGTGGCTGATCACACACGTATCACGTGACTGATCATGCACTGATCACGTGGCTATCATGCACTGATCACGTGGCTATCATGCACTGATCACGTGGCTGATCATGCAATGATCACGTAGCTACCATGTACTGGTCACGTGACTGATCATGCACTGATCACGTAATTGATCATGCACTGATCACGTGGCTGATCATGCACTGATCACGTGGCTGATCATGCACTGATCACGTAACTGATCATGCACTGATCACGTGACTGATCATGCACTGATCACGTGGCTATCATGCACTGATCACGTGGCTGACATACACTGATCACGTGCCTGATCATGCACTGATCACGTGGCTGATCATGCACTGATCACGTGACTGATCATGCACTGATCACGTGTCTGATCATGCACTGATCACGTGGCTATCATGCACTGCTCACGTGGCTGATCATGCCATGATCACGCAGCTACCATGTACTGGTCACATGACTGATCATGCACTGATCACGTGACTGATCATGCAGTGATCACGTGGCTATCATGAACTACTCACGTGGCTGATCATGCAATGATCATGTAGCTACCATGTACAGGTCACGTGAATGATCATACACCCATCAGGTGACTGATCATGCACTGATCACGTGGCTATCATGCACTGATCACGAGACTGATCATGCACTGATCACGTCTATATCATGCACTGATCACATGACTGCCCATGCACTGATCACGTGGATGATCATACACTAATCTTGTGACAGATCATGCACTGATCACGTGGCTGATCATGCACTGATACCGTGACTGAGCATGGACTGATCACATGACTATCATGTAGTGATCACGTGACTTAATGGCGCTGATCATGTGACTGATCATGCGCTGATCATGTTTGCTATCATACACTGATCATGTGCCTCTGGAGGCAATAAACAAAGAGCTGAGTAGGCACGAATCAAACAGTCAGCAGGCAATAATCATGGAACTCAGGTGTGAGGAATCATGCTGCTCAGCTGGCAATAATCAAGCAGCTGAGCAGGCAGGAATTACGCAGCACAGCTGGCAATTGTCAAGCAGATGACAGGCAGGAATCGTGCAGCTCAGCTGGCAATTGTCAAGCAGATGAGCAGACAGTAATCACGCAGCTCAGCAGGCCCAGATCACGTGACTGAGCATGCACTGTTCACGTGGCTGATCATACACTGATCACGTGATGATCATGCACTGATCACGTGGCTGATCATACACTGTTCACGTGTCTGACCATGCACTGATCACGTGGCTGATCATACACTGCTCACGTAACTGATCATGCACTGATCACGTGGCTATCATGCACTGATCACGTGGCTGAACATGCACTGTTCACGTGGCTGATCACACACCTGTCACGTGACATATCATGCACTGATCACGTGGCACTCATGCACTGATCACGTGGCTGATCATACTCTGCTCACGTAACTCATGCACACATCACGTGGCTATCATGCACTGCTCACGTGGCTCGTCATGGAATGATCACGTAGCAACCATATACTGGTCACGTGACTGATCATGCAAAGATCACGTAAATGATCATGCACTGTTCACGTGACTGATCATGTACTGATCACGTGACTGATCATGCACTGATCACGTGGCTATCATGCTCTGCTCACGTGGCTGATCATGCAACGATCACGTAGCAACCATGTACTGGTCACGTGACTGATCATGCACTGATCACGTAATTGATCCTGCACTGATCACGTGGCTCATCATGCACTGATCACGTGGCTGATCACACATGTATCACGTGACTGATCATGCACTGATCACGTGGCTCTCATGCACTGATCACGTGGCTGTCATGCACTGATCACGTGGATATCATGCACTGATCACGTGGCTGATCACACACGTATCACATGACTGATCATGCACTGATCACGTGGCTATCATGCACTGATCACGTGGCTATCATGCACTGATCACGTGGCTGATCATGCAATGATCACGTAGCTACCATGTACTGGTCACGTGACTGATCATGCACTGATCACGTAATTGATCATGCACTGATCACGTGGCTGATCATGCACTGATCACGTAACTGATCATGCACTGATCACGTGACTGATCATGCACTGATCACGTGGCTATCATGCACTGATCACTTGGCTGACATACACTGATCACGTGCCTGGTCATGCACTGATCACGTGGCTGATCATGCACTGATCACGTGACTGATCATGCACTGATCTCGTGTCTGATCATGCACTGATCACGTGGCTATCATGCACTGCTCACGTGGCTGATCATGCCATGATCACGCAGCTACCATGTACTGGTCACATGACTGATCATGCACTGATCACGTGACTGATCATGCAGTGATCACGTGGCTATCATGAACTACTCACGTGGCTGATCATGCAATGATCATGTAGCTACCATGTACAGGTCACGTGAATGATCATACACCCATCAGGTGACTGATCATGCACTGATCACGTGGCTATCATGCACTGATCACGAGACTGATCATGCACTGTTCACGTCTATATCATGCACTGATCACATGACTGCCCGCACTGATCACGTGGATGATCATACACTAATCTTGTGACAGATCATGCACTGATCACGTGGCTGATCATGCACTGATACCGTGACTGAGCATGGACTGATCACATGACTATCATGTAGTGATCATGTGACTGATCATGCGCTGATCATGTTTGCTATCATACAGTGATCATGTGCCTCTGGAGGCAATAAACAAAGAGCTGAGGAGGCACGAATCAAACAGTCAGCAGGCAATAATCATGGAACACAGGTGTGAGGAATCATGCTGCTCAGCTGGCAATAATCAAGCAGCTGAGCAGGCAGGAATTACGCAGCACAGCTGGCAATTGTCAAGCAGATGACAGGCAGGAATCATGCAGCTCAGCTGGCAATTGTCAAGCAGATGAGCAGACAGTAATCACGCAGCTCAGCAGGCCCAGATCACGTGACTGAGCATGCACTGTTCACGTGGCTGATCATACACTGATCACGTGATGATCATGCACTGATCACGTGGCTGATCATACACTGTTCACGTGTCTGACCACGCACTGATCACGTGGCTGATCATACACTGCTCACGTAACTGATCATGCACTGATCACGTGGCTATCATGCACTGATCACGTGGCTGAACATGCACTGTTCACGTGGCTGATCACACACCTGTCACGTGACATATCATGCACTGATCACGTGGCACTCATGCACTGATCACGTGGCTGATCATACTCTGCTCACGTAACTCATGCACACATCACGTGGCTATCATGCACTGCTCACGTGGCTCGTCATGGAATGATCACGTAGCAACCATATACTGGTCACGTGACTGATCATGCAAAGATCACGTAAATGATCATGCACTGTTCACGTGACTGATCATGTACTGATCACGTGACTGATCATGCACTGATCACGTGGCTATCATGCACTGCTCACGTGGCTGATCATGCAACGATCACGTAGCAACCATGTACTGGTCACGTGACTGATCATGCACTGATCACGTAATTGATCCTGCACTGATCACGTGGCTCATCATGCACTGATCACGTGGCTGATCACACATGTATCACGTGACTGATCATGCACTGATCACGTGGCTCTCATGCACTGATCACGTGGCTGTCATGCACTGATCACGTGGATATCATGCACTGATCATGGCTGATCACACACGTATCACATGACTGATCATGCACTGATCACGTGGCTATCATGCACTGATCACGTGGCTATCATGCACTGATCACGTGGCTGATCAGGCAATGATCACGTAGCTACCATGTACTGGTCACGTGACTGATCATGCACTGATCACGTAATTGATCATGCACTGATCATGTGGCTGATCATGCACTGATCACGTGGCTGATCATACACTGATCACATAACTGATCATGCACTGATCACGTGACTGATCATGCACTGATCACGTGGCTATCATGCACTGATCACTTGGCTGGACATACACTGATCACGTGCCTGGTCATGCACTGATCACGTGGCTGATCATGCACTGATCACGTGACTGATCATGCACTGATCTCGTGTCTGATCATGCACTGATCACGTGGCTATCATGCACTGCTCACGTGGCTGATCATGCCATGATCACGCAGCTACCATGTACTGGTCACATGACTGATCATGCACTGATCACGTGACTGATCATGCAGTGATCACGTGGCTATCATGAACTACTCACGTGGCTGATCATGCAATGATCATGTAGCTACCATGTACAGGTCACGTGAATGATCATACACCCATCAGGTGACTGATCATGCACTGATCACGTGGCTATCATGCACTGATCACGAGACTGATCATGCACTGTTCACGTCTATATCATGCACTGATCACATGACTGCCCATGCACTGATCACGTGGATGATCATACACTAATCTTGTGACAGATCATGCACTGATCACGTGGCTGATCATGCACTGATACCGTGACTGAGCATGGACTGATCACATGACTATCATGTAGTGATCACGTGACTTAATGGCGCTGATCATGTGACTGATCATGCGCTGATCATGTTTGCTATCATACACTGATCATGTGCCTCTGGAGGCAATAAACAAAGAGCTGAGTAGGCACGAATCAAACAGTCAGCAGGCAATAATCATGGAACTCAGGTGTGAGGAATCATGCTGCTCAGCTGGCAATAATCAAGCAGCTGAGCAGGCAGGAATTACGCAGCACAGCTGGCAATTGTCAAGCAGATGACAGGCAGGAATCGTGCAGCTCAGCTGGCAATTGTCAAGCAGATGAGCAGACAGTAATCACGCAGCTCAGCAGGCCCAGATCACGTGACTGAGCATGCACTGTTCACGTGGCTGATCATACACTGATCACGTGATGATCATGCACTGATCACTTGGATATCATGCACTGATCACGTGGCTGATCATACACTGTTCACGTGTCTGACCATGCACTGATCACGTGGCTGATCATACACTGCTCACGTAACTGATCATGCACTGATCACGTGGCTATCATGCACTGATCACGTGGCTGAACATGCACTGTTCACGTGGCTGATCACACACCTGTCACGTGACATATCATGCACTGATCACGTGGCACTCATGCACTGATCACGTGGCTGATCATACTCTGCTCACGTAACTCATGCACACATCACGTGGCTATCATGCACTGCTCACGTGGCTCGTCATGGAATGATCACGTAGCAACCATATACTGGTCACGTGACTGATCATGCAAAGATCACGTAAATGATCATGCACTGTTCACGTGACTGATCATGTACTGATCACGTGACTGATCATGCACTGATCACGTGGCTATCATGCTCTGCTCACGTGGCTGATCATGCAACGATCACGTAGCAACCATGTACTGGTCACGTGACTGATCATGCACTGATCACGTAATTGATCCTGCACTGATCACGTGGCTCATCATGCACTGATCACGTGGCTGATCACACATGTATCACGTGACTGATCATGCACTGATCACGTGGCTCTCATGCACTGATCACGTGGCTGTCATGCACTGATCACGTGGATATCATGCACTGATCACGTGGCTGATCACACACGTATCACATGACTGATCATGCACTGATCACGTGGCTATCATGCACTGATCACGTGGCTATCATGCACTGATCACGTGGCTGATCAGGCAATGATCACGTAGCTACCATGTACTGGTCACGTGACTGATCATGCACTGATCACGTAATTGATCATGCACTGATCATGTGGCTGATCATGCACTGATCACGTGGCTGATCATACACTGATCACGTGACTGATCATGCACTGATCACGTGACTGATCATGCACTGATCACGTGGCTATCATGCACTGATCACGTGGCTGACATACACTGATCACGTGCCTGATCATGCACTGATCACGTGGCTGATCATGCACTGATCACGTGACTGATCATGCACTGATCACGTGACTGATCATGCACTGATCACGTGGCTATCATGCACTGCTCACGTGGCTGATCATGCAATGATCACGTAGCTACCATGTACTGGTCACGTGACTGATCATGCACCCATCAGGTGACTGATCATGCACTGATCACGTGGCTATCATGCACTGATCACGAGACTGATCATGCACTGATCACGTCTATATCATGCACTGATCACATGACTGCCCATGCACTGATCACGTGGATGATCATACACTAATCTTGTGACAGATCATGCACTGATCACGTGGCTGATCATGCACTGATACCGTGACTGAGCATGGACTGATCACATGACTATCATGTAGTGATCACGTGACTTAATGGCGCTGATCATGTGACTGATCATGCGCTGATCATGTTTGCTATCATACACTGATCATGTGCCTCTGGAGGCAATAAACAAAGAGCTGAGTAGGCACGAATCAAACAGTCAGCAGGCAATAATCATGGAACTCAGGTGTGAGGAATCATGCTGCTCAGCTGGCAATAATCAAGCAGCTGAGCAGGCAGGAATTATGCAGCACAGCTGGCAATTGTCAAGCAGATGACAGGCAGGAATCGTGCAGCTCAGCTGGCAATTGTCAAGCAGATGAGCAGACAGTAATCACGCAGCTCAGCAGGCCCAGATCACGTGACTGAGCATGCACTGTTCACGTGGCTGATCATACACTGATCACGTGATGATCATGCACTGATCACTTGGATATCATGCACTGATCACGTGGCTGATCATACACTGATCACGTGACTGATCATGCACTGATCACGTGGCTATCATGCACTGCTCACGTGGCTGATCATGCACTGATCACGTGGCTACCATGCACTGATCACGTGACTGATCATGCACTGATCACGTGGCTGATCATGCACTGATCACGTGGCTGATCATGCACTGATCACGTGGCTGATCACACATGTCACGTGACTGATCATGCACTGATCACGTGGCTCTCATGCACTGATCACGTGGCTGTCATGCACTGATCACGTGGATATCATGCACTGATCACGTGGCTGATCACACACGATCACGTGACTGATCATGCACTGATCACGTGGCTGATCATGCACTGATCACGTGGCTATCATGCACTGATCACGTGGCTGATCATGCACTGATCACGTAGCTACCATGTACTGGTCACGTACTGATCATGCACTGATCACGTAATTGATCATGCACTGATCACGTGGCTGATCATGCACTGATCACGTGGCTGATCATGCACTGATCACGTGACTGATCATGCACTGATCACGTGACTGATCATGCACTGATCACGTGGCTATCATGCACTGATCACGTGGCTGACATACACTGATCACGTGCCTGATCATGCACTGATCACGTGGCTGATCATGCACTGATCACGTGACTGATCATGCACTGATCACGTGACTGATCATGCACTGATCACGTGGCTATCATGCACTGCTCACGTGGCTGATCATGCCATGATCACGCAGCTACCATGTACTGGTCACATGACTGATCATGCACTGATCACGTGACTGATCATGCAGTGATCACGTGGCTATCATGCACTACTCACGTGGCTGATCATGCAATGATCATGTAGCTACCATGTACAGGTCACGTGAATGATCATACACCCATCAGGTGACTGATCATGCACTGATCACGTGGCTATCATGCACTGATCACGAGACTGATCATGCACTGATCACGTCTATATCATGCACTGATCACATGACTGCCCATGCACTGATCACGTGGATGATCATACACTAATCTTGTGACAGATCATGCACTGATCACGTGGCTGATCATGCACTGATACCGTGACTGAGCATGGACTGATCACATGACTATCATGTAGTGATCACGTGACTTAATGGCGCTGATCATGTGACTGATCATGCGCTGATCATGTTTGCTATCATACACTGATCATGTGCCTCTGGAGGCAATAAACAAAGAGCTGAGTAGGCACGAATCAAACAGTCAGCAGGCAATAATCATGGAACTCAGGTGTGAGGAATCATGCTGCTCAGCTGGCAATAATCAAGCAGCTGAGCAGGCAGGAATTACGCAGCACAGCTGGCAATTGTCAAGCAGATGACAGGCAGGAATCGTGCAGCTCAGCTGGCAATTGTCAAGCAGATGAGCAGACAGTAATCACGCAGCTCAGCAGGCCCAGATCACGTGACTGAGCATGCACTGTTCACGTGGCTGATCATACACTGATCACGTGATGATCATGCACTGATCACGTGGCTGATCATACACTGTTCACGTGTCTGACCATGCACTGATCACGTGGCTGATCATACACTGCTCACGTAACTGATCATGCACTGATCACGTGGCTATCATGCACTGATCACGTGGCTGAACATGCACTGTTCACGTGGCTGATCACACACCTGTCACGTGACATATCATGCACTGATCACGTGGCACTCATGCACTGATCACGTGGCTGATCATACTCTGCTCACGTAACTCATGCACACATCACGTGGCTATCATGCACTGCTCACGTGGCTCGTCATGGAATGATCACGTAGCAACCATATACTGGTCACGTGACTGATCATGCAAAGATCACGTAAATGATCATGCACTGTTCACGTGACTGATCATGTACTGATCACGTGACTGATCATGCACTGATCACGTGGCTATCATGCTCTGCTCACGTGGCTGATCATGCAACGATCACGTAGCAACCATGTACTGGTCACGTGACTGATCATGCACTGATCACGTAATTGATCCTGCACTGATCACGTGGCTCATCATGCACTGATCACGTGGCTGATCACACATGTATCACGTGACTGATCATGCACTGATCACGTGGCTCTCATGCACTGATCACGTGGCTGTCATGCACTGATCACGTGGATATCATGCACTGATCACGTGGCTGATCACACACGTATCACATGACTGATCATGCACTGATCACGTGGCTATCATGCACTGATCACGTGGCTATCATGCACTGATCACGTGGCTGATCATGCAATGATCACGTAGCTACCATGTACTGGTCACGTGACTGATCATGCACTGATCACGTAATTGATCATGCACTGATCATGTGGCTGATCATGCACTGATCACGTGGCTGATCATACACTGATCACATAACTGATCATGCACTGATCACGTGACTGATCATGCACTGATCACGTGGCTATCATGCACTGATCACTTGGCTGGACATACACTGATCACGTGCCTGGTCATCATGCACTGATCACGTGGCTGATCATGCACTGATCACGTGACTGATCATGCACTGATCACGTGTCTGATCATGCACTGATCACGTGGCTATCATGCACTGCTCACGTGGCTGATCATGCCATGATCACGCAGCTACCATGTACTGGTCACATGACTGATCATGCACTGATCACGTGACTGATCATGCAGTGATCACGTGGCTATCATGAACTACTCACGTGGCTGATCATGCAATGATCATGTAGCTACCATGTACAGGTCACGTGAATGATCATACACCCATCAGGTGACTGATCATGCACTGATCACGTGGCTATCATGCACTGATCACGAGACTGATCATGCACTGTTCACGTCTATATCATGCACTGATCACATGACTGCCCATGCACTGATCACGTGGATGATCATACACTAATCTTGTGACAGATCATGCACTGATCACGTGGCTGATCATGCACTGATACCGTGACTGAGCATGGACTGATCACATGACTATCATGTAGTGATCACGTGACTTAATGGCGCTGATCATGTGACTGATCATGCGCTGATCATGTTTGCTATCATACACTGATCATGTGCCTCTGGAGGCAATAAACAAAGAGCTGAGTAGGCACGAATCAAACAGTCAGCAGGCAATAATCATGGAACTCAGGTGTGAGGAATCATGCTGCTCAGCTGGCAATAATCAAGCAGCTGAGCAGGCAGGAATTACGCAGCACAGCTGGCAATTGTCAAGCAGATGACAGGCAGGAATCGTGCAGCTCAGCTGGCAATTGTCAAGCAGATGAGCAGACAGTAATCACGCAGCTCAGCAGGCCCTGATCACGTGACTGAGCATGCACTGTTCACGTGGCTGATCATACACTGATCACGTGATGATCATGCACTGATCACGTGGCTATCATGCACTGATCACGTGGCTGATCATGCACTGTTCACGTGGCTGATCACACACTGATCACGTGACATATCATGCACTGATCACGTGGCACTCATGCACTGATCACGTGGCTGATCACTCTGCTCACGTAACTCATGCACACATCACGTGGCTATCATGCACTGCTCACGTGGCTGATCATGGAATGATCACGTAGCAACCATATACTGGTCACGTGACTGATCATGCAAAGATCACGTAAATGATCATGCACTGTTCACGTGACTGATCATGTACTGATCACGTGACTGATCATGCACTGATCACGTGGCTATCATGCTCTGCTCACGTGGCTGATCATGCAACGATCACGTAGCAACCATGTACTGGTCACGTGACTGATCATGCACTGATCACGTAATTGATCCTGCACTGATCACGTGGCTCATCATGCACTGATCACGTGGCTGATCACACATGTATCACGTGACTGATCATGCACTGATCACGTGGCTCTCATGCACTGATCACGTGGCTGTCATGCACTGATCACGTGGATATCATGCACTGATCACGTGGCTGATCACACACGTATCACATGACTGATCATGCACTGATCACGTGGCTATCATGCACTGATCACGTGGCTATCATGCACTGATCACGTGGCTGATCAGGCAATGATCACGTAGCTACCATGTACTGGTCACGTGACTGATCATGCACTGATCACGTAATTGATCATGCACTGATCATGTGGCTGATCATGCACTGATCACGTGGCTGATCATACACTGATCACATAACTGATCATGCACTGATCACGTGACTGATCATGCACTGATCACGTGGCTATCATGCACTGATCACTTGGCTGACATACACTGATCACGTGCCTGGTCATGCACTGATCACGTGGCTGATCATGCACTGATCACGTGACTGATCATGCACTGATCTCGTGTCTGATCATGCACTGATCACGTGGCTATCATGCACTGCTCACGTGGCTGATCATGCCATGATCACGCAGCTACCATGTACTGGTCACATGACTGATCATGCACTGATCACGTGACTGATCATGCAGTGATCACGTGGCTATCATGAACTACTCACGTGGCTGATCATGCAATGATCATGTAGCTACCATGTACAGGTCACGTGAATGATCATACACCCATCAGGTGACTGATCATGCACTGATCACGTGGCTATCATGCACTGATCACGAGACTGATCATGCACTGTTCACGTCTATATCATGCACTGATCACATGACTGCCCATGCACTGATCACGTGGATGATCATACACTAATCTTGTGACAGATCATGCACTGATCACGTGGCTGATCATGCACTGATACCGTGACTGAGCATGGACTGATCACATGACTATCATGTAGTGATCACGTGACTTAATGGCGCTGATCATGTGACTGATCATGCGCTGATCATGTTTGCTATCATACACTGATCATGTGCCTCTGGAGGCAATAAACAAAGAGCTGAGTAGGCACGAATCAAACAGTCAGCAGGCAATAATCATGGAACTCAGGTGTGAGGAATCATGCTGCTCAGCTGGCAATAATCAAGCAGCTGAGCAGGCAGGAATTACGCAGCACAGCTGGCAATTGTCAAGCAGATGACAGGCAGGAATCGTGCAGCTCAGCTGGCAATTGTCAAGCAGATGAGCAGACAGTAATCACGCAGCTCAGCAGGCCCAGATCACGTGACTGAGCATGCACTGTTCACGTGGCTGATCATACACTGATCACGTGATGATCATGCACTGATCACTTGGATATCATGCACTGATCACGTGGCTGATCATACACTGTTCACGTGTCTGACCATGCACTGATCACGTGGCTGATCATACACTGCTCACGTAACTGATCATGCACTGATCACGTGGCTATCATGCACTGATCACGTGGCTGAACATGCACTGTTCACGTGGCTGATCACACACCTGTCACGTGACATATCATGCACTGATCACGTGGCACTCATGCACTGATCACGTGGCTGATCATACTCTGCTCACGTAACTCATGCACACATCACGTGGCTATCATGCACTGCTCACGTGGCTCGTCATGGAATGATCACGTAGCAACCATATACTGGTCACGTGACTGATCATGCAAAGATCACGTAAATGATCATGCACTGTTCACGTGACTGATCATGTACTGATCACGTGACTGATCATGCACTGATCACGTGGCTATCATGCTCTGCTCACGTGGCTGATCATGCAACGATCACGTAGCAACCATGTACTGGTCACGTGACTGATCATGCACTGATCACGTAATTGATCCTGCACTGATCACGTGGCTCATCATGCACTGATCACGTGGCTGATCACACATGTATCACGTGACTGATCATGCACTGATCACGTGGCTCTCATGCACTGATCACGTGGCTGTCATGCACTGATCACGTGGATATCATGCACTGATCACGTGGCTGATCACACACGTATCACATGACTGATCATGCACTGATCACGTGGCTATCATGCACTGATCACGTGGCTATCATGCACTGATCACGTGGCTGATCAGGCAATGATCACGTAGCTACCATGTACTGGTCACGTGACTGATCATGCACTGATCACGTAATTGATCATGCACTGATCATGTGGCTGATCATGCACTGATCACGTGGCTGATCATACACTGATCACATAACTGATCATGCACTGATCACGTGACTGATCATGCACTGATCACGTGGCTATCATGCACTGATCACTTGGCTGGATACACTGATCACGTGCCTGGTCATGCACTGATCACGTGGCTGATCATGCACTGATCACGTGACTGATCATGCACTGATCTCGTGTCTGATCATGCACTGATCACGTGGCTATCATGCACTGCTCACGTGGCTGATCATGCCATGATCACGCAGCTACCATGTACTGGTCACATGACTGATCATGCACTGATCACGTGACTGATCATGCAGTGATCACGTGGCTATCATGAACTACTCACGTGGCTGATCATGCAATGATCATGTAGCTACCATGTACAGGTCACGTGAATGATCATACACCCATCAGGTGACTGATCATGCACTGATCACGTGGCTATCATGCACTGATCACGAGACTGATCATGCACTGTTCACGTCTATATCATGCACTGATCACATGACTGCCCGCACTGATCACGTGGATGATCATACACTAATCTTGTGACAGATCATGCACTGATCACGTGGCTGATCATGCACTGATACCGTGACTGAGCATGGACTGATCACATGACTATCATGTAGTGATCACGTGACTTAATGGCGCTGATCATGTGACTGATCATGCGCTGATCATGTTTGCTATCATACACTGATCATGTGCCTCTGGAGGCAATAAACAAAGAGCTGAGTAGGCACGAATCAAACAGTCAGCAGGCAATAATCATGGAACTCAGGTGTGAGGAATCATGCTGCTCAGCTGGCAATAATCAAGCAGCTGAGCAGGCAGGAATTACGCAGCACAGCTGGCAATTGTCAAGCAGATGACAGGCAGGAATCGTGCAGCTCAGCTGGCAATTGTCAAGCAGATGAGCAGACAGTAATCACGCAGCTCAGCAGGCCCTGATCACGTGACTGAGCATGCACTGTTCACGTGGCTGATCATACACTGATCACGTGATGATCATGCACTGATCACGTGGCTATCATGCACTGATCACGTGGCTGATCATGCACTGTTCACGTGGCTGATCACACACTGTCACGTGACTATCATGCACTGATCACGTGGCACTCATGCACTGATCACGTGGCTGATCATACTCTGCTCACGTAACTCATGCACACATCACGTGGCTATCATGCACTGCTCACGTGGCTGTCATGGAATGATCACGTAGCAACCATATACTGGTCACGTGACTGATCATGCAAAGATCACGTAAATGATCATGCACTGTTCACGTGACTGATCATGCACTGATCACGTGACTGATCATGCACTGATCACGTGGCTATCATGCACTGCTCACGTGGCTGATCATGCAACGATCACGTAGCAACCATGTACTGGTCACGTGACTGATCATGCACTGATCACGTAATTGATCATGCACTGATCACGTGGCTCATCATGCACTGATCACGTGGCTGATCACACATGTATCACGTGACTGATCATGCACTGATCACGTGGCTCTCATGCACTGATCACGTGGCTGTCATGCACTGATCACGTGGATATCATGCACTGATCACGTGGCTGATCACACACGTATCACATGACTGATCATGCACTGATCACGTGGCTATCATGCACTGATCACGTGGCTATCATGCACTGATCACGTGGCTGATCATGCAATGATCACGTAGCTACCATGTACTGGTCACGTGACTGATCATGCACTGATCACGTAATTGATCATGCACTGATCACGTGGCTGATCATGCACTGATCACGTGGCTGATCATACACTGATCACATAACTGATCATGCACTGATCACGTGACTGATCATGCACTGATCACGTGGCTATCATGCACTGATCACTGGCTGACATACACTGATCACGTGCCTGGTCATGCACTGATCACGTGGCTGATCATGCACTGATCACGTGACTGATCATGCACTGATCACGTGTCTGATCATGCACTGATCACGTGGCTATCATGCACTGCTCACGTGGCTGATCATGCCATGATCACGCAGCTACCATGTACTGGTCACATGACTGATCATGCACTGATCACGTGACTGATCATGCAGTGATCACGTGGCTATCATGCACTACTCACGTGGCTGATCATGCAATGATCATGTAGCTACCATGTACAGGTCACGTGAATGATCATACACCCATCAGGTGACTGATCATGCACTGATCACGTGGCTATCATGCACTGATCACGAGACTGATCATGCACTGTTCACGTCTATATCATGCACTGATCACATGACTGCCCATGCACTGATCACGTGGATGATCATACACTAATCTTGTGACAGATCATGCACTGATCACGTGGCTGATCATGCACTGATACCGTGACTGAGCATGGACTGATCACATGACTATCATGTAGTGATCACGTGACTTAATGGCGCTGATCATGTGACTGATCATGCGCTGATCATGTTTGCTATCATACACTGATCATGTGCCTCTGGAGGCAATAAACAAAGAGCTGAGTAGGCACGAATCAAACAGTCAGCAGGCAATAATCATGGAACTCAGGTGTGAGGAATCATGCTGCTCAGCTGGCAATAATCAAGCAGCTGAGCAGGCAGGAATTACGCAGCACAGCTGGCAATTGTCAAGCAGATGACAGGCAGGAATCGTGCAGCTCAGCTGGCAATTGTCAAGCAGATGAGCAGACAGTAATCACGCAGCTCAGCAGGCCCTGATCACGTGACTGAGCATGCACTGTTCACGTGGCTGATCATACACTGATCACGTGATGATCATGCACTGATCACGTGGCTATCATGCACTGATCACGTGGCTGATCATGCACTGTTCACGTGGCTGATCACACACCTGTCACGTGACTATCATGCACTGATCACGTGGCACTCATGCACTGATCACGTGGCTGATCATACTCTGCTCACGTAACTCATGCACACATCACGTGGCTATCATGCACTGCTCACGTGGCTCATCATGGAATGATCACGTAGCAACCATATACTGGTCACGTGACTGATCATGCAAAGATCACGTAAATGATCATGCACTGTTCACGTGACTGATCATGTACTGATCACGTGACTGATCATGCACTGATCACGTGGCTATCATGCTCTGCTCACGTGGCTGATCATGCAACGATCACGTAGCAACCATGTACTGGTCACGTGACTGATCATGCACTGATCACGTAATTGATCCTGCACTGATCACGTGGCTCATCATGCACTGATCACGTGGCTGATCACACATGTATCACGTGACTGATCATGCACTGATCACGTGGCTCTCATGCACTGATCACGTGGCTGTCATGCACTGATCACGTGGATATCATGCACTGATCACGTGGCTGATCACACACGTATCACATGACTGATCATGCACTGATCACGTGGCTATCATGCACTGATCACGTGGCTATCATGCACTGATCACGTGGCTGATCATGCAATGATCACGTAGCTACCATGTACTGGTCACGTGACTGATCATGCACTGATCACGTAATTGATCATGCACTGATCACGTGGCTGATCATGCACTGATCACATAACTGATCATGCACTGATCACGTGACTGATCATGCACTGATCACGTGGCTATCATGCACTGATCACGTGGCTGACATACACTGATCACGTGCCTGGTCATGCACTGATCACGTGGCTGATCATGCACTGATCACGTGACTGATCATGCACTGATCTCGTGTCTGATCATGCACTGATCACGTGGCTATCATGCACTGCTCACGTGGCTGATCATGCCATGATCACGCAGCTACCATGTACTGGTCACATGACTGATCATGCACTGATCACGTGACTGATCATGCAGTGATCACGTGGCTATCATGAACTACTCACGTGGCTGATCATGCAATGATCATGTAGCTACCATGTACAGGTCACGTGAATGATCATACACCCATCAGGTGACTGATCATGCACTGATCACGTGGCTATCATGCACTGATCACGAGACTGATCATGCACTGTTCACGTCTATATCATGCACTGATCACATGACTGCCCATGCACTGATCACGTGGATGATCATACACTAATCTTGTGACAGATCATGCACTGATCACGTGGCTGATCATGCACTGATACCGTGACTGAGCATGGACTGATCACATGACTATCATGTAGTGATCACGTGACTTAATGGCGCTGATCATGTGACTGATCATGCGCTGATCATGTTTGCTATCATACACTGATCATGTGCCTCTGGAGGCAATAAACAAAGAGCTGAGTAGGCACGAATCAAACAGTCAGCAGGCAATAATCATGGAACTCAGGTGTGAGGAATCATGCTGCTCAGCTGGCAATAATCAAGCAGCTGAGCAGGCAGGAATTACGCAGCACAGCTGGCAATTGTCAAGCAGATGACAGGCAGGAATCGTGCAGCTCAGCTGGCAATTGTCAAGCAGATGAGCAGACAGTAATCACGCAGCTCAGCAGGCCCAGATCACGTGACTGAGCATGCACTGTTCACGTGGCTGATCATACACTGATCACGTGATGATCATGCACTGATCACTTGGATATCATGCACTGATCACGTGGCTGATCATACACTGTTCACGTGTCTGACCATGCACTGATCACGTGGCTGATCATACACTGCTCACGTAACTGATCATGCACTGATCACGTGGCTATCATGCACTGATCACGTGGCTGAACATGCACTGTTCACGTGGCTGATCACACACCTGTCACGTGACATATCATGCACTGATCACGTGGCACTCATGCACTGATCACGTGGCTGATCATACTCTGCTCACGTAACTCATGCACACATCACGTGGCTATCATGCACTGCTCACGTGGCTCGTCATGGAATGATCACGTAGCAACCATATACTGGTCACGTGACTGATCATGCAAAGATCACGTAAATGATCATGCACTGTTCACGTGACTGATCATGTACTGATCACGTGACTGATCATGCACTGATCACGTGGCTATCATGCTCTGCTCACGTGGCTGATCATGCAACGATCACGTAGCAACCATGTACTGGTCACGTGACTGATCATGCACTGATCACGTAATTGATCCTGCACTGATCACGTGGCTCATCATGCACTGATCACGTGGCTGATCACACATGTATCACGTGACTGATCATGCACTGATCACGTGGCTCTCATGCACTGATCACGTGGCTGTCATGCACTGATCACGTGGATATCATGCACTGATCACGTGGCTGATCACACACGTATCACATGACTGATCATGCACTGATCACGTGGCTATCATGCACTGATCACGTGGCTATCATGCACTGATCACGTGGCTGATCAGCAATGATCACGTAGCTACCATGTACTGGTCACGTGACTGATCATGCACTGATCACGTAATTGATCATGCACTGATCATGTGGCTGATCATGCACTGATCACGTGGCTGATCATACACTGATCACATAACTGATCATGCACTGATCACGTGACTGATCATGCACTGATCACGTGGCTATCATGCACTGATCACTTGGCTGACATACACTGATCACGTGCCTGGTCATGCACTGATCACGTGGCTGATCATGCACTGATCACGTGACTGATCATGCACTGATCACGTGTCTGATCATGCACTGATCACGTGGCTATCATGCACTGCTCACGTGGCTGATCATGCCATGATCACGCAGCTACCATGTACTGGTCACATGACTGATCATGCACTGATCACGTGACTGATCATGCAGTGATCACGTGGCTATCATGAACTACTCACGTGGCTGATCATGCAATGATCATGTAGCTACCATGTACAGGTCACGTGAATGATCATACACCCATCAGGTGACTGATCATGCACTGATCACGTGGCTATCATGCACTGATCACGAGACTGATCATGCACTGTTCACGTCTATATCATGCACTGATCACATGACTGCCCATGCACTGATCACGTGGATGATCATACACTAATCTTGTGACAGATCATGCACTGATCACGTGGCTGATCATGCACTGATACCGTGACTGAGCATGGACTGATCACATGACTATCATGTAGTGATCACGTGACTTAATGGCGCTGATCATGTGACTGATCATGCGCTGATCATGTTTGCTATCATACACTGATCATGTGCCTCTGGAGGCAATAAACAAAGAGCTGAGTAGGCACGAATCAAACAGTCAGCAGGCAATAATCATGGAACTCAGGTGTGAGGAATCATGCTGCTCAGCTGGCAATAATCAAGCAGCTGAGCAGGCAGGAATTACGCAGCACAGCTGGCAATTGTCAAGCAGATGACAGGCAGGAATCGTGCAGCTCAGCTGGCAATTGTCAAGCAGATGAGCAGACAGTAATCACGCAGCTCAGCAGGCCCTGATCACGTGACTGAGCATGCACTGTTCACGTGGCTGATCATACACTGATCACGTGATGATCATGCACTGATCACGTGGCTATCATGCACTGATCACGTGGCTGATCATGCACTGTTCACGTGGCTGATCACACACCTGTCACGTGACTATCATGCACTGATCACGTGGCACTCATGCACTGATCACGTGGCTGATCATACTCTGCTCACGTAACTCATGCACACATCACGTGGCTATCATGCACTGCTCACGTGGCTGATCATGGAATGATCACGTAGCAACCATATACTGGTCACGTGACTGATCATGCAAAGATCACGTAAATGATCATGCACTGTTCACGTGACTGATCATGTACTGATCACGTGACTGATCATGCACTGATCACGTGGCTATCATGCTCTGCTCACGTGGCTGATCATGCAACGATCACGTAGCAACCATGTACTGGTCACGTGACTGATCATGCACTGATCACGTAATTGATCCTGCACTGATCACGTGGCTCATCATGCACTGATCACGTGGCTGATCACACATGTATCACGTGACTGATCATGCACTGATCACGTGGCTCTCATGCACTGATCACGTGGCTGTCATGCACTGATCACGTGGATATCATGCACTGATCACGTGGCTGATCACACACGTATCACATGACTGATCATGCACTGATCACGTGGCTATCATGCACTGATCACGTGGCTATCATGCACTGATCACGTGGCTGATCAGGCAATGATCACGTAGCTACCATGTACTGGTCACGTGACTGATCATGCACTGATCACGTAATTGATCATGCACTGATCATGTGGCTGATCATGCACTGATCACGTGGCTGATCATACACTGATCACATAACTGATCATGCACTGATCACGTGACTGATCATGCACTGATCACGTGGCTATCATGCACTGATCACTTGGCTGACATACACTGATCACGTGCCTGGTCATGCACTGATCACGTGGCTGATCATGCACTGATCACGTGACTGATCATGCACTGATCTCGTGTCTGATCATGCACTGATCACGTGGCTATCATGCACTGCTCACGTGGCTGATCATGCCATGATCACGCAGCTACCATGTACTGGTCACATGACTGATCATGCACTGATCACGTGACTGATCATGCAGTGATCACGTGGCTATCATGAACTACTCACGTGGCTGATCATGCAATGATCATGTAGCTACCATGTACAGGTCACGTGAATGATCATACACCCATCAGGTGACTGATCATGCACTGATCACGTGGCTATCATGCACTGATCACGAGACTGATCATGCACTGTTCACGTCTATATCATGCACTGATCACATGACTGCCCGTGCACTGATCACGTGGATGATCATACACTAATCTTGTGACAGATCATGCACTGATCACGTGGCTGATCATGCACTGATACCGTGACTGAGCATGGACTGATCACATGACTATCATGTAGTGATCACGTGACTTAATGGCGCTGATCATGTGACTGATCATGCGCTGATCATGTTTGCTATCATACACTGATCATGTGCCTCTGGAGGCAATAAACAAAGAGCTGAGTAGGCACGAATCAAACAGTCAGCAGGCAATAATCATGGAACTCAGCTGTGAGGAATCATGCTGCTCAGCTGGCAATAATCAAGCAGCTGAGCAGGCAGGAATTACGCAGCACAGCTGGCAATTGTCAAGCAGATGACAGGCAGGAATCGTGCAGCTCAGCTGGCAATTGTCAAGCAGATGAGCAGACAGTAATCACGCAGCTCAGCAGGCCCAGATCACGTGACTGAGCATGCACTGTTCACGTGGCTGATCATACACTGATCACGTGATGATCATGCACTGATCACTTGGATATCATGCACTGATCACGTGGCTGATCATACACTGTTCACGTGTCTGACCATGCACTGATCACGTGGCTGATCATACACTGCTCACGTAACTGATCATGCACTGATCACGTGGCTATCATGCACTGATCACGTGGCTGAACATGCACTGTTCACGTGGCTGATCACACACCTGTCACGTGACATATCATGCACTGATCACGTGGCACTCATGCACTGATCACGTGGCTGATCATACTC
The DNA here is from genome assembly GCF_032452875.1 of Bos javanicus. Taxonomy (NCBI): domain Eukaryota; kingdom Metazoa; phylum Chordata; class Mammalia; order Artiodactyla; family Bovidae; genus Bos; species Bos javanicus. The sequence goes on from NW_026893800.1 coordinate 211,381, forward strand.
TGCTCACGTAACTCATGCACACATCACGTGGCTATCATGCACTGCTCACGTGGCTCGTCATGGAATGATCACGTAGCAACCATATACTGGTCACGTGACTGATCATGCAAAGATCACGTAAATGATCATGCACTGTTCACGTGACTGATCATGTACTGATCACGTGACTGATCATGCACTGATCACGTGGCTATCATGCTCTGCTCACGTGGCTGATCATGCAACGATCACGTAGCAACCATGTACTGGTCACGTGACTGATCATGCACTGATCACGTAATTGATCCTGCACTGATCACGTGGCTCATCATGCACTGATCACGTGGCTGATCACACATGTATCACGTGACTGATCATGCACTGATCACGTGGCTCTCATGCACTGATCACGTGGCTGTCATGCACTGATCACGTGGATATCATGCACTGATCACGTGGCTGATCACACACGTATCACATGACTGATCATGCACTGATCACGTGGCTATCATGCACTGATCACGTGGCTATCATGCACTGATCACGTGGCTGATCAGGCAATGATCACGTAGCTACCATGTACTGGTCACGTGACTGATCATGCACTGATCACGTAATTGATCATGCACTGATCATGTGGCTGATCATGCACTGATCACGTGGCTGATCATACACTGATCACATAACTGATCATGCACTGATCACGTGACTGATCATGCACTGATCACGTGGCTATCATGCACTGATCACTTGGCTGACATACACTGATCACGTGCCTGATCATGCACTGATCACGTGGCTGATCATGCACTGATCACGTGACTGATCATGCACTGATCACGTGGCTATCATGCACTGCTCACGTGGCTGATCATGCCATGATCACGCAGCTACCATGTACTGGTCACATGACTGATCATGCACTGATCACGTGACTGATCATGCAGTGATCACGTGGCTATCATGAACTACTCACGTGGCTGATCATGCAATGATCATGTAGCTACCATGTACAGGTCACGTGAATGATCATACACCCATCAGGTGACTGATCATGCACTGATCACGTGGCTATCATGCACTGATCACGAGACTGATCATGCACTGTTCACGTCTATATCATGCACTGATCACATGACTGCCCATGCACTGATCACGTGGATGATCATACACTAATCTTGTGACAGATCATGCACTGATCACGTGGCTGATCATGCACTGATACCGTGACTGAGCATGGACTGATCACATGACTATCATGTAGTGATCACGTGACTTAATGGCGCTGATCATGTGACTGATCATGCGCTGATCATGTTTGCTATCATACACTGATCATGTGCCTCTGGAGGCAATAAACAAAGAGCTGAGTAGGCACGAATCAAACAGTCAGCAGGCAATAATCATGGAACTCAGCTGTGAGGAATCATGCTGCTCAGCTGGCAATAATCAAGCAGCTGAGCAGGCAGGAATTACGCAGCACAGCTGGCAATTGTCAAGCAGATGACAGGCAGGAATCGTGCAGCTCAGCTGGCAATTGTCAAGCAGATGAGCAGACAGTAATCACGCAGCTCAGCAGGCCCAGATCACGTGACTGAGCATGCACTGTTCACGTGGCTGATCATACACTGATCACGTGATGATCATGCACTGATCACTTGGATATCATGCACTGATCACGTGGCTGATCATACACTGTTCACGTGTCTGACCATGCACTGATCACGTGGCTGATCATACACTGCTCACGTAACTGATCATGCACTGATCACGTGGCTATCATGCACTGATCACGTGGCTGAACATGCACTGTTCACGTGGCTGATCACACACCTGTCACGTGACATATCATGCACTGATCACGTGGCACTCATGCACTGATCACGTGGCTGATCATACTCTGCTCACGTAACTCATGCACACATCACGTGGCTATCATGCACTGCTCACGTGGCTCGTCATGGAATGATCACGTAGCAACCATATACTGGTCACGTGACTGATCATGCAAAGATCACGTAAATGATCATGCACTGTTCACGTGACTGATCATGTACTGATCACGTGACTGATCATGCACTGATCACGTGGCTATCATGCTCTGCTCACGTGGCTGATCATGCAACGATCACGTAGCAACCATGTACTGGTCACGTGACTGATCATGCACTGATCACGTAATTGATCCTGCACTGATCACGTGGCTCATCATGCACTGATCACGTGGCTGATCACACATGTATCACGTGACTGATCATGCACTGATCCGTGGCTCTCATGCACTGATCACGTGGCTGTCATGCACTGATCACGTGGATATCATGCACTGATCACGTGGCTGATCACACACGTATCACATGACTGATCATGCACTGATCACGTGGCTATCATGCACTGATCACGTGGCTATCATGCACTGATCACGTGGCTGATCAGGCAATGATCACGTAGCTACCATGTACTGGTCACGTGACTGATCATGCACTGATCACGTAATTGATCATGCACTGATCATGTGGCTGATCATGCACTGATCACGTGGCTGATCATACACTGATCACATAACTGATCATGCACTGATCACGTGACTGATCATGCACTGATCACGTGGCTATCATGCACTGATCACTTGGCTGACATACACTGATCACGTGCCTGATCATGCACTGATCACGTGGCTGATCATGCACTGATCACGTGACTGATCATGCACTGATCACGTGTCTGATCATGCACTGATCACGTGGCTATCATGCACTGCTCACGTGGCTGATCATGCCATCACGCAGCTACCATGTACTGGTCACATGACTGATCATGCACTGATCACGTGACTGATCATGCAGTGATCACGTGGCTATCATGCACTACTCACGTGGCTGATCATGCAATGATCATGTAGCTACCATGTACAGGTCACGTGAATGATCATACACCCATCAGGTGACTGATCATGCACTGATCACGTGGCTATCATGCACTGATCACGAGACTGATCATGCACTGATCACGTCTATATCATGCACTGATCACATGACTGCCCATGCACTGATCACGTGGATGATCATACACTAATCTTGTGACAGATCATGCACTGATCACGTGGCTGATCATGCACTGATACCGTGACTGAGCATGGACTGATCACATGACTATCATGTAGTGATCACGTGACTTAATGGCGCTGATCATGTGACTGATCATGCGCTGATCATGTTTGCTATCATACACTGATCATGTGCCTCTGGAGGCAATAAACAAAGAGCTGAGTAGGCACGAATCAAACAGTCAGCAGGCAATAATCATGGAACTCAGGTGTGAGGAATCATGCTGCTCAGCTGGCAATAATCAAGCAGCTGAGCAGGCAGGAATTACGCAGCACAGCTGGCAATTGTCAAGCAGATGACAGGCAGGAATCGTGCAGCTCAGCTGGCAATTGTCAAGCAGATGAGCAGACAGTAATCACGCAGCTCAGCAGGCCCTGATCACGTGACTGAGCATGCACTGTTCACGTGGCTGATCATACACTGATCACGTGATGATCATGCACTGATCACGTGGCTATCATGCACTGATCACGTGGCTGATCATGCACTGATCACGTGGCTGATCACACTGATCACGTGACTGATCATGCACTGATCACGTGGCATCATGCACTGATCACGTGGCTGATCATGCACTGATCACGTGACTCATGCACTGATCACGTGGCTATCATGCACTGATCACGTGGCTGATCATGCACTGATCACGTGGCTACCATGCACTGGTCACGTGACTGATCATGCACTGATCACGTAACTGATCATGCACTGATCACGTGACTGATCATGCACTGATCACGTGACTGATCATGCACTGATCACGTGGCTATCATGCACTGCTCACGTGGCTGATCATGCAATGATCATGTAGCTACCATGTACAGGTCACGTGAATGATCATACACCCATCAGGTGACTGATCATGCACTGATCACGTGGCTATCATGCACTGATCACGAGACTGATCATGCACTGATCACGTCTATATCATGCACTGATCACATGACTGCCCATGCACTGATCACGTGGATGATCATACACTAATCTTGTGACAGATCATGCACTGATCACGTGGCTGATCATGCACTGATACCGTGACTGAGCATGGACTGATCACATGACTATCATGTAGTGATCACGTGACTTAATGGCGCTGATCATGTGACTGATCATGCGCTGATCATGTTTGCTATCATACACTGATCATGTGCCTCTGGAGGCAATAAACAAAGAGCTGAGTAGGCACGAATCAAACAGTCAGCAGGCAATAATCATGGAACTCAGCTGTGAGGAATCATGCTGCTCAGCTGGCAATAATCAAGCAGCTGAGCAGGCAGGAATTACGCAGCACAGCTGGCAATTGTCAAGCAGATGACAGGCAGGAATCGTGCAGCTCAGCTGGCAATTGTCAAGCAGATGAGCAGACAGTAATCACGCAGCTCAGCAGGCCCAGATCACGTGACTGAGCATGCACTGTTCACGTGGCTGATCATACACTGATCACGTGATGATCATGCACTGATCACTTGGATATCATGCACTGATCACGTGGCTGATCATACACTGTTCACGTGTCTGACCATGCACTGATCACGTGGCTGATCATACACTGCTCACGTAACTGATCATGCACTGATCACGTGGCTATCATGCACTGATCACGTGGCTGAACATGCACTGTTCACGTGGCTGATCACACACCTGTCACGTGACATATCATGCACTGATCACGTGGCACTCATGCACTGATCACGTGGCTGATCATACTCTGCTCACGTAACTCATGCACACATCACGTGGCTATCATGCACTGCTCACGTGGCTCGTCATGGAATGATCACGTAGCAACCATATACTGGTCACGTGACTGATCATGCAAAGATCACGTAAATGATCATGCACTGTTCACGTGACTGATCATGTACTGATCACGTGACTGATCATGCACTGATCACGTGGCTATCATGCTCTGCTCACGTGGCTGATCATGCAACGATCACGTAGCAACCATGTACTGGTCACGTGACTGATCATGCACTGATCACGTAATTGATCCTGCACTGATCACGTGGCTCATCATGCACTGATCACGTGGCTGATCACACATGTATCACGTGACTGATCATGCACTGATCACGTGGCTCTCATGCACTGATCACGTGGCTGTCATGCACTGATCACGTGGATATCATGCACTGATCACGTGGCTGATCACACACGTATCACATGACTGATCATGCACTGATCACGTGGCTATCATGCACTGATCACGTGGCTATCATGCACTGATCACGTGGCTGATCATGCAATGATCACGTAGCTACCATGTACTGGTCACGTGACTGATCATGCACTGATCACGTAATTGATCATGCACTGATCATGTGGCTGATCATGCACTGATCACGTGGCTGATCATACACTGATCACATAACTGATCATGCACTGATCACGTGACTGATCATGCACTGATCACGTGGCTATCATGCACTGATCACTTGGCTGACATACACTGATCACGTGCCTGGTCATGCACTGATCACGTGGCTGATCATGCACTGATCACGTGACTGATCATGCACTGATCTCGTGTCTGATCATGCACTGATCACGTGGCTATCATGCACTGCTCACGTGGCTGATCATGCCATGATCACGCAGCTACCATGTACTGGTCACATGACTGATCATGCACTGATCACGTGACTGATCATGCAGTGATCACGTGGCTATCATGAACTACTCACGTGGCTGATCATGCAATGATCATGTAGCTACCATGTACAGGTCACGTGAATGATCATACACCCATCAGGTGACTGATCATGCACTGATCACGTGGCTATCATGCACTGATCACGAGACTGATCATGCACTGTTCACGTCTATATCATGCACTGATCACATGACTGCCCGCACTGATCACGTGGATGATCATACACTAATCTTGTGACAGATCATGCACTGATCACGTGGCTGATCATGCACTGATACCGTGACTGAGCATGGACTGATCACATGACTATCATGTAGTGATCACGTGACTTAATGGCGCTGATCATGTGACTGATCATGCGCTGATCATGTTTGCTATCATACACTGATCATGTGCCTCTGGAGGCAATAAACAAAGAGCTGAGTAGGCACGAATCAAACAGTCAGCAGGCAATAATCATGGAACTCAGGTGTGAGGAATCATGCTGCTCAGCTGGCAATAATCAAGCAGCTGAGCAGGCAGGAATTACGCAGCACAGCTGGCAATTGTCAAGCAGATGACAGGCAGGAATCGTGCAGCTCAGCTGGCAATTGTCAAGCAGATGAGCAGACAGTAATCACGCAGCTCAGCAGGCCCTGATCACGTGACTGAGCATGCACTGTTCACGTGGCTGATCATACACTGATCACGTGATGATCATGCACTGATCACGTGGCTATCATGCACTGATCACGTGGCTGATCATGCACTGATCACGTGGCTGATCACACACTGTCACGTGACTATCATGCACTGATCACGTGGCACTCATGCACTGATCACGTGGCTGATCATACACTGCTCACGTAACTCATGCACACATCACGTGGCTATCATGCACTGCTCACGTGGCTGATCATGGAATGATCACGTAGCAACCATATACTGGTCACGTGACTGATCATGCAAAGATCACGTAAATGATCATGCACTGTTCACGTGACTGATCATGCACTGATCACGTGACTGATCATGCACTGATCACGTGGCTATCATGCACTGCTCACGTGGCTGATCATGCAACGATCACGTAGCAACCATGTACTGGTCACGTGACTGATCATGCACTGATCACGTAATTGATCCTGCACTGATCACGTGGCTCATCATGCACTGATCACGTGGCTGATCACACATGTATCACGTGACTGATCATGCACTGATCACGTGGCTCTCATGCACTGATCACGTGGCTGTCATGCACTGATCACGTGGATATCATGCACTGATCACGTGGCTGATCATGCACGTATCACATGACTGATCATGCACTGATCACGTGGCTATCATGCACTGATCACGTGGCTATCATGCACTGATCACGTGGCTGATCAGGCAATGATCACGTAGCTACCATGTACTGGTCACGTGACTGATCATGCACTGATCACGTAATTGATCATGCACTGATCATGTGGCTGATCATGCACTGATCACGTGGCTGATCATACACTGATCACATAACTGATCATGCACTGATCACGTGACTGATCATGCACTGATCACGTGGCTATCATGCACTGATCACTTGGCTGACATACACTGATCACGTGCCTGGTCATGCACTGATCACGTGGCTGATCATGCACTGATCACGTGACTGATCATGCACTGATCTCGTGTCTGATCATGCACTGATCACGTGGCTATCATGCACTGCTCACGTGGCTGATCATGCCATGATCACGCAGCTACCATGTACTGGTCACATGACTGATCATGCACTGATCACGTGACTGATCATGCAGTGATCACGTGGCTATCATGAACTACTCACGTGGCTGATCATGCAATGATCATGTAGCTACCATGTACAGGTCACGTGAATGATCATACACCCATCAGGTGACTGATCATGCACTGATCACGTGGCTATCATGCACTGATCACGAGACTGATCATGCACTGTTCACGTCTATATCATGCACTGATCACATGACTGCCCATGCACTGATCACGTGGATGATCATACACTAATCTTGTGACAGATCATGCACTGATCACGTGGCTGATCATGCACTGATACCGTGACTGAGCATGGACTGATCACATGACTATCATGTAGTGATCACGTGACTTAATGGCGCTGATCATGTGACTGATCATGCGCTGATCATGTTTGCTATCATACACTGATCATGTGCCTCTGGAGGCAATAAACAAAGAGCTGAGTAGGCACGAATCAAACAGTCAGCAGGCAATAATCATGGAACTCAGCTGTGAGGAATCATGCTGCTCAGCTGGCAATAATCAAGCAGCTGAGCAGGCAGGAATTACGCAGCACAGCTGGCAATTGTCAAGCAGATGACAGGCAGGAATCGTGCAGCTCAGCTGGCAATTGTCAAGCAGATGAGCAGACAGTAATCACGCAGCTCAGCAGGCCCAGATCACGTGACTGAGCATGCACTGTTCACGTGGCTGATCATACACTGATCACGTGATGATCATGCACTGATCACTTGGATATCATGCACTGATCACGTGGCTGATCATACACTGTTCACGTGTCTGACCATGCACTGATCACGTGGCTGATCATACACTGCTCACGTAACTGATCATGCACTGATCACGTGGCTATCATGCACTGATCACGTGGCTGAACATGCACTGTTCACGTGGCTGATCACACACCTGTCACGTGACATATCATGCACTGATCACGTGGCACTCATGCACTGATCACGTGGCTGATCATACTCTGCTCACGTAACTCATGCACACATCACGTGGCTATCATGCACTGCTCACGTGGCTCGTCATGGAATGATCACGTAGCAACCATATACTGGTCACGTGACTGATCATGCAAAGATCACGTAAATGATCATGCACTGTTCACGTGACTGATCATGTACTGATCACGTGACTGATCATGCACTGATCACGTGGCTATCATGCTCTGCTCACGTGGCTGATCATGCAACGATCACGTAGCAACCATGTACTGGTCACGTGACTGATCATGCACTGATCACGTAATTGATCCTGCACTGATCACGTGGCTCATCATGCACTGATCACGTGGCTGATCACACATGTATCACGTGACTGATCATGCACTGATCACGTGGCTCTCATGCACTGATCACGTGGCTGTCATGCACTGATCACGTGGATATCATGCACTGATCACGTGGCTGATCATGCACTGATCACGTAGCTATCATGCACTGATCACGTGACTGATCATGCACTGATCACGTAACTGATCATGCACTGATCACGTGGCTGATCATGCACTGATCACGTGGCTGATCATGCACTGATCACGTGACTGATCATGCACTGATCACGTGACTGATCATGCACTGATCACGTGGCTATCATGCACTGATCACGTGGCTATCATGCACTGATCACGTGGCTGATCATGCACTGATCACGTGGCTATCATGCACTGATCACGTGACTGATCATGCACTGATCACGTAATTGATCATGCACTGATCACGTGGCTGATCATGCACTGATCACGTGGCTGATCATGCACTGATCACGTGACTGATCATGCACTGATCACGTGACTGATCATGCACTGATCACGTGGCTATCATGCACTGATCACGTGGCTGATCATGCAATGATCACGTAGCTACCATGTACTGGTCACGTGACTGATCATGCACTGATCACGTAATTGATCATGCACTGATCACGTGGCTGATCATGCACTGATCACGTGGCTGATCATGCACTGATCACGTGACTGATCATGCACTGATCACGTGACTGATCATGCACTGATCACGTGGCTGATCATGCACTGATCACGTGACTGATCATGCACTGATCACGTGTCTGATCATGCACTGATCACGTGGCTATCATGCACTGCTCACGTGGCTGATCATGCCATGATCACGCAGCTACCATGTACTGGTCACATGACTGATCATGCACTGATCACGTGACTGATCATGCAGTGATCACGTGGCTATCATGCACTACTCACGTGGCTGATCATGCAATGATCATGTAGCTACCATGTACAGGTCACGTGAATGATCATACACCCATCAGGTGACTGATCATGCACTGATCACGTGGCTATCATGCACTGATCACGAGACTGATCATGCACTGTCACGTCTATATCATGCACTGATCACATGACTGCCCATGCACTGATCACGTGGATGATCATACACTAATCTTGTGACAGATCATGCACTGATCACGTGGCTGATCATGCACTGATACCGTGACTGAGCATGGACTGATCACATGACTATCATGTAGTGATCACGTGACTTAATGGCGCTGATCATGTGACTGATCATGCGCTGATCATGTTTGCTATCATACACTGATCATGTGCCTCTGGAGGCAATAAACAAAGAGCTGAGTAGGCACGAATCAAACAGTCAGCAGGCAATAATCATGGAACTCAGGTGTGAGGAATCATGCTGCTCAGCTGGCAATAATCAAGCAGCTGAGCAGGCAGGAATTACGCAGCACAGCTGGCAATTGTCAAGCAGATGACAGGCAGGAATCGTGCAGCTCAGCTGGCAATTGTCAAGCAGATGAGCAGACAGTAATCACGCAGCTCAGCAGGCCCAGATCACGTGACTGAGCATGCACTGTTCACGTGGCTGATCATACACTGATCACGTGATGATCATGCACTGATCACTTGGATATCATGCACTGATCACGTGGCTGATCATACACTGTTCACGTGTCTGACCATGCACTGATCACGTGGCTGATCATACACTGCTCACGTAACTGATCATGCACTGATCACGTGGCTATCATGCACTGATCACGTGGCTGAACATGCACTGTTCACGTGGCTGATCACACACCTGTCACGTGACATATCATGCACTGATCACGTGGCACTCATGCACTGATCACGTGGCTGATCATACTCTGCTCACGTAACTCATGCACACATCACGTGGCTATCATGCACTGCTCACGTGGCTCGTCATGGAATGATCACGTAGCTACCATATACTGGTCACGTGACTGATCATGCAAAGATCACGTAAATGATCATGCACTGTTCACGTGACTGATCATGTACTGATCACGTGACTGATCATGCACTGATCACGTGGCTATCATGCTCTGCTCACGTGGCTGATCATGCAACGATCACGTAGCAACCATGTACTGGTCACGTGACTGATCATGCACTGATCACGTAATTGATCCTGCACTGATCACGTGGCTCATCATGCACTGATCACGTGGCTGATCACACATGTATCACGTGACTGATCATGCACTGATCACGTGGCTCATGCACTGATCACGTGGCTGTCATGCACTGATCACGTGGATATCATGCACTGATCACGTGGCTGATCACACACGTATCACATGACTGATCATGCACTGATCACGTGGCTATCATGCACTGATCACGTGGCTATCATGCACTGATCACGTGGCTGATCATGCAATGATCACGTAGCTACCATGTACTGGTCACGTGACTGATCATGCACTGATCACGTAATTGATCATGCACTGATCACGTGGCTGATCATGCACTGATCACGTGGCTGATCATGCACTGATCACGTGACTGATCATGCACTGATCACGTGACTGATCATGCACTGATCACGTGGCTGATCATGCACTGATCACGTGGCTGATCATGCACTGATCACGTGACTGATCATGCACTGATCACGTGACTGATCATGCACTGATCACGTGGCTATCATGCACTGATCACGTGGCTGATCATGCATGATCACGCAGCTATCATGTACTGATCACGTGACTGATCATGCACTGATCACGTGACTGATCATGCACTGATCACGTGGCTATCATGCACTGATCACGTGGCTGATCATGCACTGATCACGTGGCTGATCATGCACTGATCACGTGACTGATCATGCACTGATCACGTGACTGATCATGCACTGATCACGTGGCTGATCATGCACTGATCACGTGGCTGATCATGCACTGATCACGTGACTGATCATGCACTGATCACGTGACTGATCATGCACTGATCACGTGGCTATCATGCACTGATCACGTGGCTGATCATGCACTGATCACGCAGCTATCATGCACTGATCACGTGACTGATCATGCACTGATCACGTGACTGATCATGCACTGATCACGTGGCTATCATGCACTGATCACGTGGCTGATCATGCACTGATCACGTGGCTATCATGCACTGATCACGTGGCTGATCACACACGATCACATGACTGATCATGCACTGATCACGTGGCTATCATGCACTGATCACGTGGCTATCATGCACTGATCACGTGGCTGATCATGCACTGATCACGTAGCTACCATGTACTGGTCACGTGACTGATCATGCACTGATCACGTAATTGATCATGCACTGATCACGTGGCTGATCATGCACTGATCACGTGGCTGATCATGCACTGATCACATAACTGATCATGCACTGATCACGTGACTGATCATGCACTGATCACGTGGCTATCATGCACTGATCACGTGGCTGACATACACTGATCACGTGCCTGATCATGCACTGATCACGTGGCTGATCATGCACTGATCACGTGACTGATCATGCACTGATCACGTGTCTGATCATGCACTGATCACGTGGCTATCATGCACTGCTCACGTGGCTGATCATGCCATGATCACGCAGCTACCATGTACTGGTCACATGACTGATCATGCACTGATCACGTGACTGATCATGCAGTGATCACGTGGCTATCATGCACTACTCACGTGGCTGATCATGCAATGATCATGTAGCTACCATGTACAGGTCACGTGAATGATCATACACCCATCAGGTGACTGATCATGCACTGATCACGTGGCTATCATGCACTGATCACGAGACTGATCATGCACTGATCACGTCTATATCATGCACTGATCACATGACTGCCCATGCACTGATCACGTGGATGATCATACACTAATCTTGTGACAGATCATGCACTGATCACGTGGCTGATCATGCACTGATACCGTGACTGAGCATGGACTGATCACATGACTATCATGTAGTGATCACGTGACTTAATGGCGCTGATCATGTGACTGATCATGCGCTGATCATGTTTGCTATCATACACTGATCATGTGCCTCTGGAGGCAATAAACAAAGAGCTGAGTAGGCACGAATCAAACAGTCAGCAGGCAATAATCATGGAACTCAGCTGTGAGGAATCATGCTGCTCAGCTGGCAATAATCAAGCAGCTGAGCAGGCAGGAATTACGCAGCACAGCTGGCAATTGTCAAGCAGATGACAGGCAGGAATCGTGCAGCTCAGCTGGCAATTGTCAAGCAGATGAGCAGACAGTAATCACGCAGCTCAGCAGGCCCAGATCACGTGACTGAGCATGCACTGTTCACGTGGCTGATCATACACTGATCACGTGATGATCATGCACTGATCACTTGGATATCATGCACTGATCACGTGGCTGATCATACACTGTTCACGTGTCTGACCATGCACTGATCACGTGGCTGATCATGCACTGCTCACGTGGCTGATCATGCACTGATCACGTGGCTATCATGCACTGATCACGTGGCTGATCATGCACTGATCACGTGGCTGATCATGCACTGATCACGTGGCTGATCATGCACTGATCACGTGATGATCATGCACTGATCACGTGGCTATCATGCACTGATCACGTGGCTGATCATGCACTGATCACGTGACTGATCATGCACTGATCACGTGGCTGATCATGCACTGATCACGTAACTGATCATGCACTGATCACGTGGCTATCATGCACTGATCACGTGGCTGATCATGCACTGATCACGTGGCTGATCATGCACTGTCACGTGACTGATCATGCACTGATCACGTGGCATCATGCACTGATCACGTGGCTGATCATGCACTGATCACGTAACTCATGCACATCACGTGGCTATCATGCACTGATCACGTGGCTGATCATGCACTGATCACGTAGGCCATATACTGGTCACGTGACTGATCATGCACTGATCACGTGGCTGATCATGCACTGATCACGTGACTGATCATGCACTGATCACGTGACTGATCATGCACTGATCACGTGGCTATCATGCACTGATCACGTGGCTGATCATGCAACTGATCACGTAGCTACCATGTACTGGTCACGTGACTGATCATGCACTGATCACGTGACTGATCATGCACTGATCACGTGGCTGATCATGCACTGATCACGTGGCTGATCATGCACTGATCACGTGGCTATCATGCACTGATCACGTGGCTGATCATGCACTGATCACGTGACTGATCATGCACTGATCACGTGGCTATCATGCACTGATCACGTGGCTATCATGCACTGATCACGTGGCTGATCATGCACTGATCACGTAGTACCATGCACTGATCACGTGACTGATCATGCACTGATCACGTGACTGATCATGCACTGATCACGTGGCTGATCATGCACTGATCACGTGACTGATCATGCACTGATCACGTGGCTGATCATGCACTGATCACGTGGCTATCATGCACTGATCACGTGGCTGATCATGCACTGATCACATGACTGATCATGCACTGATCACGTGGCTGATCATGCACTGATCACGTGGCTATCATGCACTGATCACGTGGCTGATCATGCACTGATCACGTAGCTATCATGCACTGATCACGTGACTGATCATGCACTGATCACGTGATTGATCATGCACTGATCACGTGGCTGATCATGCACTGATCACGTGGCTGATCATGCACTGATCACGTGACTGATCATGCACTGATCACGTGACTGATCATGCACTGATCACGTGGCTATCATGCACTGATCACGTGGCTGATCATACACTGATCACGTGACTGATCATGCACTGATCACGTGGCTGATCATGCACTGATCACGTGACTGATCATGCACTGATCACGTGGCTGATCATGCACTGATCACGTGGCTATCATGCACTGATCACGTGGCTGATCATGCATGATCACGCAGCTACCATGTACTGGTCACATGACTGATCATGCACTGATCACGTGACTGATCATGCACTGATCACGTGGCTATCATGCACTATCACGTGGCTGATCATGCAATGATCACGTAGCTACCATGTACTGGTCACGTGAATGATCATGCACTGATCACGTGACTGATCATGCACTGATCACGTGGCTATCATGCACTGATCACGTGACTGATCATGCACTGATCACGTCTATATCATGCACTGATCACGTGACTGATCATGCACTGATCACGTGGCTGATCATGCACTGATCACGTGACTGATCATGCACTGATCACGTGGCTGATCATGCACTGATCACGTGACTGATCATGCACTGATCACGTGGCACTCATGCACTGATCACGTGGCTGATCATACACTGCTCACGTAACTCATGCACACATCACGTGGCTATCATGCACTGCTCACGTGGCTGTCATGCAATGATCACGTAGCAACCATATACTGGTCACGTGACTGATCATGCACTGATCACGTAAATGATCATGCACTGTTCACGTGACTGATCATGCACTGATCACGTGACTGATCATGCACTGATCACGTGGCTATCATGCACTGCTCACGTGGCTGATCATGCAACGATCACGTAGCAACCATGTACTGGTCACGTGACTGATCATGCACTGATCACGTAATTGATCATGCACTGATCACGTGGCTCATCATGCACTGATCACGTGGCTGATCACACATGATCACGTGACTGATCATGCACTGATCACGTGGCTCTCATGCACTGATCACGTGGCTGTCATGCACTGATCACGTGGATATCATGCACTGATCACGTGGCTGATCACACACGTATCACATGACTGATCATGCACTGATCACGTGGCTATCATGCACTGATCACGTGGCTATCATGCACTGATCACGTGGCTGATCATGCAATGATCACGTAGCTACCATGTACTGGTCACGTGACTGATCATGCACTGATCACGTAATTGATCATGCACTGATCATGTGGCTGATCATGCACTGATCACGTGGCTGATCATACACTGATCACATAACTGATCATGCACTGATCACGTGACTGATCATGCACTGATCACGTGGCTATCATGCACTGATCACGTGGCTGACATACACTGATCACGTGCCTGATCATGCACTGATCACGTGGCTGATCATGCACTGATCACGTGACTGATCATGCACTGATCACGTGTCTGATCATGCACTGATCACGTGGCTATCATGCACTGCTCACGTGGCTGATCATGCCATGATCACGCAGCTACCATGTACTGGTCACATGACTGATCATGCACTGATCACGTGACTGATCATGCAGTGATCACGTGGCTATCATGCACTACTCACGTGGCTGATCATGCAATGATCATGTAGCTACCATGTACAGGTCACGTGAATGATCATACACCCATCAGGTGACTGATCATGCACTGATCACGTGGCTATCATGCACTGATCACGAGACTGATCATGCACTGTTCACGTCTATATCATGCACTGATCACATGACTGCCCATGCACTGATCACGTGGATGATCATACACTAATCACGTGACTGATCATGCACTGATACCGTGACTGAGCATGGACTGATCACATGACTATCATGTAGTGATCACGTGACTTAATGGCGCTGATCATGTGACTGATCATGCGCTGATCATGTTTGCTATCATACACTGATCATGTGCCTCTGGAGGCAATAAACAAAGAGCTGAGTAGGCACGAATCAAACAGTCAGCAGGCAATAATCATGGAACTCAGGTGTGAGGAATCATGCTGCTCAGCTGGCAATAATCAAGCAGCTGAGCAGGCAGGAATTACGCAGCACAGCTGGCAATTGTCAAGCAGATGACAGGCAGGAATCGTGCAGCTCAGCTGGCAATTGTCAAGCAGATGAGCAGACAGTAATCACGCAGCTCAGCAGGCCCAGATCACGTGACTGAGCATGCACTGTTCACGTGGCTGATCATACACTGATCACGTGATGATCATGCACTGATCACTTGGATATCATGCACTGATCACGTGGCTGATCATACACTGTTCACGTGTCTGACCATGCACTGATCACGTGGCTGATCATACACTGCTCACGTAACTGATCATGCACTGATCACGTGGCACTCATGCACTGATCACGTGGCTGATCATACACTGCTCACGTAACTCATGCACACATCACGTGGCTATCATGCACTGCTCACGTGGCTCGTCATGGAATGATCACGTAGCAACCATATACTGGTCACGTGACTGATCATGCAAAGATCACGTAAATGATCATGCACTGTTCACGTGACTGATCATGTACTGATCACGTGACTGATCATGCACTGATCACGTGGCTATCATGCACTGCTCACGTGGCTGATCATGCAACGATCACGTAGCAACCATGTACTGGTCACGTGACTGATCATGCACTGATCACGTAATTGATCATGCACTGATCACGTGGCTCATCATGCACTGATCACGTGGCTGATCACACATGTATCACGTGACTGATCATGCACTGATCACGTGGCTCTCATGCACTGATCACGTGGCTGTCATGCACTGATCACGTGGATATCATGCACTGATCACGTGGCTGATCACACACGTATCACATGACTGATCATGCACTGATCACGTGGCTATCATGCACTGATCACGTGGCTATCATGCACTGATCACGTGGCTGATCAGGCAATGATCACGTAGCTACCATGTACTGGTCACGTGACTGATCATGCACTGATCACGTAATTGATCATGCACTGATCATGTGGCTGATCATGCACTGATCACGTGGCTGATCATACACTGATCACATAACTGATCATGCACTGATCACGTGACTGATCATGCACTGATCACGTGGCTATCATGCACTGATCACTTGGCTGACATACACTGATCACGTGCCTGGTCATGCACTGATCACGTGGCTGATCATGCACTGATCACGTGACTGATCATGCACTGATCACGTGTCTGATCATGCACTGATCACGTGGCTATCATGCACTGCTCACGTGGCTGATCATGCCATGATCACGCAGCTACCATGTACTGGTCACATGACTGATCATGCACTGATCACGTGACTGATCATGCAGTGATCACGTGGCTATCATGCACTACTCACGTGGCTGATCATGCAATGATCATGTAGCTACCATGTACAGGTCACGTGAATGATCATACACCCATCAGGTGACTGATCATGCACTGATCACGTGGCTATCATGCACTGATCACGAGACTGATCATGCACTGATCACGTCTATATCATGCACTGATCACATGACTGCCCATGCACTGATCACGTGGATGATCATACACTAATCTTGTGACAGATCATGCACTGATCACGTGGCTGATCATGCACTGATACCGTGACTGAGCATGGACTGATCACATGACTATCATGTAGTGATCACGTGACTTAATGGCGCTGATCATGTGACTGATCATGCGCTGATCATGTTTGCTATCATACACTGATCATGTGCCTCTGGAGGCAATAAACAAAGAGCTGAGTAGGCACGAATCAAACAGTCAGCAGGCAATAATCATGGAACTCAGCTGTGAGGAATCATGCTGCTCAGCTGGCAATAATCAAGCAGCTGAGCAGGCAGGAATTACGCAGCACAGCTGGCAATTGTCAAGCAGATGACAGGCAGGAATCGTGCAGCTCAGCTGGCAATTGTCAAGCAGATGAGCAGACAGTAATCACGCAGCTCAGCAGGCCCAGATCACGTGACTGAGCATGCACTGTTCACGTGGCTGATCATACACTGATCACGTGATGATCATGCACTGATCACTTGGATATCATGCACTGATCACGTGGCTGATCATACACTGTTCACGTGTCTGACCATGCACTGATCACGTGGCTGATCATACACTGCTCACGTAACTGATCATGCACTGATCACGTGGCTATCATGCACTGATCACGTGGCTGAACATGCACTGTTCACGTGGCTGATCACACACCTGTCACGTGACATATCATGCACTGATCACGTGGCACTCATGCACTGATCACGTGGCTGATCATACTCTGCTCACGTAACTCATGCACACATCACGTGGCTATCATGCACTGCTCACGTGGCTCGTCATGGAATGATCACGTAGCAACCATATACTGGTCACGTGACTGATCATGCACAGATCACGTAAATGATCATGCACTGTTCACGTGACTGATCATGTACTGATCACGTGACTGATCATGCACTGATCACGTGGCTATCATGCTCTGCTCACGTGGCTGATCATGCAACGATCACGTAGCAACCATGTACTGGTCACGTGACTGATCATGCACTGATCACGTAATTGATCATGCACTGATCACGTGGCTGATCACACATGATCACGTGACTGATCATGCACTGATCACGTGGCTCATGCACTGATCACGTGGCTGATCATGCACTGATCACGTGACTGATCATGCACTGATCACGTGGCTGATCATGCACTGATCACGTGACTGATCATGCACTGATCACGTGACTGATCATGCACTGATCACGTGGCTATCATGCACTGATCACGTGGCTGATCATGCCATGATCACGCAGCTACCATGTACTGGTCACATGACTGATCATGCACTGATCACGTGACTGATCATGCACTGATCACGTGGCTATCATGCACTGATCACGTGGCTGATCATGCAATGATCATGTAGCTACCATGTACAGGTCACGTGAATGATCATACACCCATCAGGTGACTGATCATGCACTGATCACGTGGCTATCATGCACTGATCACGAGACTGATCATGCACTGATCACGTCTATATCATGCACTGATCACATGACTGCCCATGCACTGATCACGTGGATGATCATACACTAATCTTGTGACAGATCATGCACTGATCACGTGGCTGATCATGCACTGATACCGTGACTGAGCATGGACTGATCACATGACTATCATGTAGTGATCACGTGACTTAATGGCGCTGATCATGTGACTGATCATGCGCTGATCATGTTTGCTATCATACACTGATCATGTGCCTCTGGAGGCAATAAACAAAGAGCTGAGTAGGCACGAATCAAACAGTCAGCAGGCAATAATCATGGAACTCAGCTGTGAGGAATCATGCTGCTCAGCTGGCAATAATCAAGCAGCTGAGCAGGCAGGAATTACGCAGCACAGCTGGCAATTGTCAAGCAGATGACAGGCAGGAATCGTGCAGCTCAGCTGGCAATTGTCAAGCAGATGAGCAGACAGTAATCACGCAGCTCAGCAGGCCCAGATCACGTGACTGAGCATGCACTGTTCACGTGGCTGATCATACACTGATCACGTGTCTGATCATGCACTGATCACGTGGCTGATCATGCACTGATCACGTGGCTGATCATGCACTGATCACGTGGCTATCATGCACTGATCACGTGGCTGATCATGCACTGATCACGTGGCTGATCATGCACTGTCACGTGACTATCATGCACTGATCACGTGGCACTCATGCACTGATCACGTGGCTGATCATACACTGATCACGTGACTGATCATGCACTGATCACGTGGCTGATCATGCACTGATCACGTGGCTGATCATGCACTGATCACGTGACTATCATGCACTGATCACGTGGCATCATGCACTGATCACGTGGCTGATCATGCACTGATCACGTGACTGATCATGCACTGATCACGTGGCTATCATGCACTGATCACGTGGCTGATCATGCACTGATCACGTGGCTGATCATGCACTGATCACGTGACTGATCATGCACTGATCACGTGGCATCATGCACTGATCACGTGGCTGATCATACACTGATCACGTGACTCATGCACTGATCACGTGGCTATCATGCACTGATCACGTGGCTGATCATGCACTGATCACGTAGCTACCATGCACTGATCACGTGACTGATCATGCACTGATCACGTGGCTGATCATGCACTGATCACGTGACTGATCATGCACTGATCACGTGACTGATCATGCACTGATCACGTGGCTGATCATGCACTGATCACGTGGCTGATCATGCACTGATCACGTGGCTGATCACACATGATCACGTGACTGATCATGCACTGATCACGTGGCTATCATGCACTGATCACGTGGCTGATCATGCACTGATCACGTGGCTATCATGCACTGATCACGTGGCTGATCACACACTATCACGTGACTGATCATGCACTGATCACGTGGCTATCATGCACTGATCACGTGGCTATCATGCACTGATCACGTGGCTGATCATGCACTGATCACGTAGCTACATGCACTGATCACGTGACTGATCATGCACTGATCACGTGACTGATCATGCACTGATCACGTGGCTGATCATGCACTGATCACGTGGCTGATCATGCACTGATCACGTGACTGATCATGCACTGATCACGTGGCTGATCATGCACTGATCACGTGGCTGATCATGCACTGATCACGTGACTGATCATGCACTGATCACGTGACTGATCATGCACTGATCACGTGGCTATCATGCACTGATCACGTGGCTGATCATGCAATGATCATGTAGCTACCATGTACTGGTCACGTGAATGATCATGCACTGATCACGTGACTGATCATGCACTGATCACGTGGCTATCATGCACTGATCACGTGACTGATCATGCACTGTCACGTCTATATCATGCACTGATCACATGACTGCCCATGCACTGATCACGTGGATGATCATGCACTGATCACTGACTGATCATGCACTGATCACGTGGCTGATCATGCACTGATCACGTGGCTGATCATGCACTGATCACGTGACTGATCATGCACTGATCACGTGGCTATCATGCACTGATCACGTGGCTGATCATGCACTGATCACGTAACTGATCATGCACTGATCACGTGGCTATCATGCACTGATCACGTGGCTGATCATGCACTGATCACGTGGCTGATCACACACTGTCACGTGACTATCATGCACTGATCACGTGGCACTCATGCACTGATCACGTGGCTGATCATACACTGCTCACGTAACTCATGCACTGATCACGTGGCTATCATGCACTGATCACGTGGCTGATCATGCAATGATCACGTAGCTACCATATACTGGTCACGTGACTGATCATGCACTGATCACGTAAATGATCATGCACTGATCACGTGACTGATCATGCACTGATCACGTGACTGATCATGCACTGATCACGTGGCTATCATGCACTGCTCACGTGGCTGATCATGCAACGATCACGTAGCTACCATGTACTGGTCACGTGACTGATCATGCACTGATCACGTAATTGATCATGCACTGATCACGTGGCTGATCATGCACTGATCACGTGGCTGATCACACATGATCACGTGACTGATCATGCACTGATCACGTGGCTATCATGCACTGATCACGTGGCTGATCATGCACTGATCACGTGGCTGATCATGCACTGATCACGTGACTGATCATGCACTGATCACGTGACTGATCATGCACTGATCACGTGGCTATCATGCACTGATCACGTGGCTGATCATGCACTGATCACGTAGCTACCATGTACTGGTCACGTGACTGATCATGCACTGATCACGTGACTGATCATGCACTGATCACGTGGCTATCATGCACTGATCACGTGACTGATCATGCACTGATCACGTGGCTGATCATGCACTGATCACGTGACTGATCATGCACTGATCACGTGGCTGATCACACACTGATCACGTGACTGATCATGCACTGATCACGTGGCTATCATGCACTGATCACGTGGCTATCATGCACTGATCACGTGGCTGATCATGCAATGATCACGTAGCTACCATGTACTGGTCACGTGACTGATCATGCACTGATCACGTAATTGATCATGCACTGATCACGTGGCTGATCATGCACTGATCACGTGGCTGATCATACACTGATCACGTGACTGATCATGCACTGATCACGTGACTGATCATGCACTGATCACGTGGCTATCATGCACTGATCACGTGGCTGACATACACTGATCACGTGCCTGATCATGCACTGATCACGTGGCTGATCATGCACTGATCACGTGACTGATCATGCACTGATCACGTGTCTGATCATGCACTGATCACGTGGCTATCATGCACTGCTCACGTGGCTGATCATGCCATGATCACGCAGCTACCATGTACTGGTCACATGACTGATCATGCACTGATCACGTGACTGATCATGCAGTGATCACGTGGCTATCATGCACTACTCACGTGGCTGATCATGCAATGATCATGTAGCTACCATGTACAGGTCACGTGAATGATCATACACCCATCAGGTGACTGATCATGCACTGATCACGTGGCTATCATGCACTGATCACGAGACTGATCATGCACTGATCACGTCTATATCATGCACTGATCACATGACTGCCCATGCACTGATCACGTGGATGATCATACACTAATCTTGTGACAGATCATGCACTGATCACGTGGCTGATCATGCACTGATACCGTGACTGAGCATGGACTGATCACATGACTATCATGTAGTGATCACGTGACTTAATGGCGCTGATCATGTGACTGATCATGCGCTGATCATGTTTGCTATCATACACTGATCATGTGCCTCTGGAGGCAATAAACAAAGAGCTGAGTAGGCACGAATCAAACAGTCAGCAGGCAATAATCATGGAACTCAGGTGTGAGGAATCATGCTGCTCAGCTGGCAATAATCAAGCAGCTGAGCAGGCAGGAATTACGCAGCACAGCTGGCAATTGTCAAGCAGATGACAGGCAGGAATCGTGCAGCTCAGCTGGCAATTGTCAAGCAGATGAGCAGACAGTAATCACGCAGCTCAGCAGGCCCAGATCACGTGACTGAGCATGCACTGTTCACGTGGCTGATCATACACTGATCACGTGATGATCATGCACTGATCACTTGGATATCATGCACTGATCACGTGGCTGATCATACACTGTTCACGTGTCTGACCATGCACTGATCACGTGGCTGATCATACACTGCTCACGTAACTGATCATGCACTGATCACGTGGCTATCATGCACTGATCACGTGGCTGAACATGCACTGTTCACGTGGCTGATCACACACCTGTCACGTGACATATCATGCACTGATCACGTGGCACTCATGCACTGATCACGTGGCTGATCATACTCTGCTCACGTAACTCATGCACACATCACGTGGCTATCATGCACTGCTCACGTGGCTCGTCATGGAATGATCACGTAGCAACCATATACTGGTCACGTGACTGATCATGCAAAGATCACGTAAATGATCATGCACTGTTCACGTGACTGATCATGTACTGATCACGTGACTGATCATGCACTGATCACGTGGCTATCATGCTCTGCTCACGTGGCTGATCATGCAACGATCACGTAGCAACCATGTACTGGTCACGTGACTGATCATGCACTGATCACGTAATTGATCCTGCACTGATCACGTGGCTCATCATGCACTGATCACGTGGCTGATCACACATGTATCACGTGACTGATCATGCACTGATCACGTGGCTCTCATGCACTGATCACGTGGCTGTCATGCACTGATCACGTGGATATCATGCACTGATCACGTGGCTGATCACACACGTATCACATGACTGATCATGCACTGATCACGTGGCTATCATGCACTGATCACGTGGCTATCATGCACTGATCACGTGGCTGATCATGCAATGATCACGTAGCTACCATGTACTGGTCACGTGACTGATCATGCACTGATCACGTAATTGATCATGCACTGATCACGTGGCTGATCATGCACTGATCACGTGGCTGATCACACATGATCACGTGACTGATCATGCACTGATCACGTGGCTATCATGCACTGATCACGTGACTGATCATGCACTGATCACGTCTATATCATGCACTGATCACATGACTGCCATGCACTGATCACGTGGATGATCATACACTAATCATGTGACAGATCATGCACTGATCACGTGGCTGATCATGCACTGATACCGTGACTGAGCATGGACTGATCACATGACTATCATGTAGTGATCACGTGACTTAATGGCGCTGATCATGTGACTGATCATGCACTGATCATGTTTGCTATCATACACTGATCATGTGCCTCTGGAGGCAATAAACAAAGAGCTGAGTAGGCACGAATCAAACAGTCAGCAGGCAATAATCATGGAACTCAGGTGTGAGGAATCATGCTGCTCAGCTGGCAATAATCAAGCAGCTGAGCAGGCAGGAATTACGCAGCACAGCTGGCAATTGTCAAGCAGATGACAGGCAGGAATCGTGCAGCTCAGCTGGCAATTGTCAAGCAGATGAGCAGACAGTAATCACGCAGCTCAGCAGGCCCAGATCACGTGACTGAGCATGCACTGTTCACGTGGCTGATCATACACTGATCACGTGATGATCATGCACTGATCACTTGGATATCATGCACTGATCACGTGGCTGATCATACACTGTTCACGTGTCTGACCATGCACTGATCACGTGGCTGATCATACACTGCTCACGTAACTGATCATGCACTGATCACGTGGCTGATCATGCACTGATCACGTGGCTGATCATGCACTGATCACGTGGCTATCATGCACTGATCACGTGGCTGATCATGCACTGATCACGTGACTGATCATGCACTGATCACGTGGCTGATCATGCACTGATCACGTGACTGATCATGCACTGATCACGTGGCTGATCATGCACTGATCACGTGACTGATCATGCACTGATCACGTGACTGATCATGCACTGATCATGTTTGCTATCATGCACTGATCATGTGCCTCTGGAGGCAATAAACAAAGAGCTGAGTAGGCACGAATCAAACAGTCAGCAGGCAATAATCATGGAACTCAGGTGTGAGGAATCATGCTGCTCAGCTGGCAATAATCAAGCAGCTGATCAGGCAGGAATTACGCAGCACAGCTGACAATTGTCAAGCAGATGACAGGCAGGAATCATGCAGCTCAGCTGGCAATTGTCAAGCAGATGAGCAGACAGTAATCACGCAGCTCAGCAGGCCTGATCACGTGACTGAGCATGCACTGATCACGTGGCTGATCATGCACTGATCACGTGACTGATCATGCACTGATCACGTGGATATCATGCACTGATCACGTGGCTGATCATACACTGATCACGTGTCTGATCATGCACTGATCACGTGGCTGATCATGCACTGATCACGTAACTGATCATGCACTGATCACGTGGCTGATCATGCACTGATCACGTGGCTGATCATGCACTGATCACGTGGCTGATCATGCACTGATCACGTGGCTATCATGCACTGATCACGTGGCTGATCATGCACTGATCACGTGGCTGATCATGCACTGATCACGTAGCTACCATGCACTGATCACGTGACTGATCATGCACTGATCACGTGACTGATCATGCACTGATCACGTGGCTGATCATGCACTGATCACGTGACTGATCATGCACTGATCACGTGACTGATCATGCACTGATCACGTGACTGATCATGCACTGATCACGTGGCTGATCATGCACTGATCACGTGGCTGATCATGCACTGATCACGTGACTGATCATGCACTGATCACGTGGCTATCATGCACTGATCACGTGGCTGATCATGCACTGATCACGTAGCTATCATGCACTGATCACGTGACTGATCATGCACTGATCACGTGACTGATCATGCACTGATCACGTGGCTGATCATGCACTGATCACGTGACTGATCATGCACTGATCACGTGACTGATCATGCACTGATCACGTGACTGATCATGCACTGATCACGTGGCTGATCATGCACTGATCACGTGACTGATCATGCACTGATCACGTGACTGATCATGCACTGATCACGTGGCTATCATGCACTGATCACGTGGCTGATCATGCACTGATCACGTGGCTATCATGCACTGATCACGTGGCTGATCATGCACTGATCACGTGACTGATCATGCACTGATCACGTGACTGATCATGCACTGATCACGTGGCTATCATGCACTGATCACGTGGCTGATCATGCACTGATCACGTGACTGATCATGCACTGATCACGTGACTGATCATGCACTGATCACGTAGCTGATCATGCACTGATCACGTGGCTGATCATGCACTGATCACGTGGCTATCATGCACTGCTCACGTGGCTGATCATGCACGATCACGTAGCATCATGCACTGGTCACGTGACTGATCATGCACTGATCACGTAATTGATCATGCACTGATCACGTGGCTGATCATGCACTGATCACGTGGCTGATCACACATGATCACGTGACTGATCATGCACTGATCACGTGGCTATCATGCACTGATCACGTGGCTGATCATGCACTGATCACGTGGCTATCATGCACTGATCACGTGGCTGATCATACACTGCTCACGTAACTGATCATGCACTGATCACGTGGCTATCATGCACTGATCACGTGGCTGATCATGCACTGATCACGTGGCTGATCACACACCTGTCACGTGACATATCATGCACTGATCACGTGGCACTCATGCACTGATCACGTGGCTGATCATACTCTGCTCACGTAACTCATGCACACATCACGTGGCTATCATGCACTGCTCACGTGGCTCGTCATGGAATGATCACGTAGCAACCATATACTGGTCACGTGACTGATCATGCACTGATCACGTAAATGATCATGCACTGTTCACGTGACTGATCATGCACTGATCACGTGACTGATCATGCACTGATCACGTGGCTATCATGCACTGCTCACGTGGCTGATCATGCAACGATCACGTAGCAACCATGTACTGGTCACGTGACTGATCATGCACTGATCACGTAATTGATCATGCACTGATCACGTGGCTCATCATGCACTGATCACGTGGCTGATCACACATGATCACGTGACTGATCATGCACTGATCACGTGGCTCTCATGCACTGATCACGTGGCTGTCATGCACTGATCACGTGGATATCATGCACTGATCACGTGGCTGATCACACACGTATCACATGACTGATCATGCACTGATCACGTGGCTATCATGCACTGATCACGTGGCTATCATGCACTGATCACGTGGCTGATCATGCAATGATCACGTAGCTACCATGCACTGGTCACGTGACTGATCATGCACTGATCACGTAATTGATCATGCACTGATCACGTGGCTGATCATGCACTGATCACGTGGCTGATCATGCACTGATCACGTGACTGATCATGCACTGATCACGTGACTGATCATGCACTGATCACGTGGCTGATCATGCACTGATCACGTGGCTGATCATGCACTGATCACGTGACTGATCATGCACTGATCACGTGTCTGATCATGCACTGATCACGTGGCTATCATGCACTGATCACGTGGCTGATCATGCCATGATCACGCAGCTACCATGTACTGGTCACATGACTGATCATGCACTGATCACGTGACTGATCATGCACTGATCACGTGGCTATCATGCACTACTCACGTGGCTGATCATGCAATGATCATGTAGCTACCATGTACAGGTCACGTGAATGATCATACACCCATCAGGTGACTGATCATGCACTGATCACGTGGCTATCATGCACTGATCACGTGACTGATCATGCACTGATCACGTCTATATCATGCACTGATCACATGACTGCCCATGCACTGATCACGTGGATGATCATACACTAATCTTGTGACAGATCATGCACTGATCACGTGGCTGATCATGCACTGATACCGTGACTGAGCATGGACTGATCACATGACTATCATGTAGTGATCACGTGACTTAATGGCGCTGATCATGTGACTGATCATGCGCTGATCATGTTTGCTATCATACACTGATCATGTGCCTCTGGAGGCAATAAACAAAGAGCTGAGTAGGCACGAATCAAACAGTCAGCAGGCAATAATCATGGAACACAGGTGTGAGGAATCATGCTGCTCAGCTGGCAATAATCAAGCAGCTGAGCAGGCAGGAATCGTGCAGCTCAGCTGGCAATTGTCAAGCAGATGAGCAGACAGTAATCACGCAGCTCAGCAGGCCCAGATCACGTGACTGAGCATGCACTGTTCACGTGGCTGATCATACACTGATCACGTGACTGATCATGCACTGATCACGTGGCTATCATGCACTGATCACGTGGCTGATCATGCACTGATCACGTAGCTACCATGCACTGATCACGTGACTGATCATGCACTGATCACGTAATTGATCATGCACTGATCACGTGGCTGATCATGCACTGATCACGTGGCTGATCATGCACTGATCACGTGACTGATCATGCACTGATCACGTGACTGATCATGCACTGATCACGTGGCTATCATGCACTGATCACGTGGCTATCATGCACTGATCACGTGGCTGATCATGCACTGATCACGTGGCTGATCATGCACTGATCACGTGACTGATCATGCACTGATCACGTGGCTGATCATGCACTGATCACGTGGCTATCATGCACTGATCACGTGGCTGATCATGCACTGATCACGTAGCTACCATGTACTGGTCACGTGACTGATCATGCACTGATCACGTAATTGATCATGCACTGATCACGTGGCTGATCATGCACTGATCACGTGGCTGATCACACATATCACGTGACTGATCATGCACTGATCACGTGGCTATCATGCACTGATCACGAGACTGATCATGCACTGATCACGTCTATATCATGCACTGATCACATGACTGCCATGCACTGATCACGTGGATGATCATACACTAATCATGTGACAGATCATGCACTGATCACGTGGCTGATCATGCACTGATACCGTGACTGAGCATGGACTGATCACATGACTATCATGTAGTGATCACGTGACTTAATGGCGCTGATCATGTGACTGATCATGCGCTGATCATGTTTGCTATCATACACTGATCATGTGCCTCTGGAGGCAATAAACAAAGAGCTGAGTAGGCACGAATCAAACAGTCAGCAGGCAATAATCATGGAACTCAGGTGTGAGGAATCATGCTGCTCAGCTGGCAATAATCAAGCAGCTGAGCAGGCAGGAATTACGCAGCACAGCTGGCAATTGTCAAGCAGATGACAGGCAGGAATCGTGCAGCTCAGCTGGCAATTGTCAAGCAGATGAGCAGACAGTAATCACGCAGCTCAGCAGGCCCAGATCACGTGACTGAGCATGCACTGTTCACGTGGCTGATCATACACTGATCACGTGATGATCATGCACTGATCACTTGGATATCATGCACTGATCACGTGGCTGATCATACACTGTTCACGTGTCTGACCATGCACTGATCACGTGGCTGATCATACACTGCTCACGTAACTGATCATGCACTGATCACGTGGCTGATCATGCACTGATCACGTGGCTGATCATGCACTGATCACGTGGCTGATCATGCACTGATCACGTGGCTGATCATGCACTGATCACGTGACTGATCATGCACTGATCACGTGACTGATCATGCACTGATCACGTAACTGATCATGCACTGATCACGTGGCTGATCATGCACTGATCACGTGACTGATCATGCACTGATCACGTGACTGATCATGCACTGATCACGTGACTGATCATGCACTGATCACGTGGCTGATCATGCACTGATCACGTGGCTGATCATGCACTGATCACGTGACTGATCATGCACTGATCACGTGGCTATCATGCACTGATCACGTGGCTGATCATGCAATGATCACGTAGCTACCATGTACTGGTCACGTGACTGATCATGCACTGATCACGTAATTGATCATGCACTGATCACGTGACTGATCATGCACTGATCACGTGGCTGATCATGCACTGATCACGTGACTGATCATGCACTGATCACGTGGCTATCATGCACTGATCACGTGGCTGATCATGCACTGATCACGTGGCTATCATGCACTGATCACGTGGCTGATCATGCACTGATCACGTGACTGATCATGCACTGATCACGTGACTGATCATGCACTGATCACGTGGCTATCATGCACTGATCACGTGGCTGATCATGCACTGATCACGTGACTGATCATGCACTGATCACGTGACTGATCATGCACTGATCACGTAGCTGTCATGCACTGATCACGTGGCTGATCATGCACTGATCACGTGGCTGATCATGCACTGATCACGTGGCTGATCATGCACTGATCACGTGGCTGATCATGCACTGATACCGTGACTGAGCATGGACTGATCACATGACTATCATGTAGTGATCACGTGACTTAATGGCGCTGATCATGTGACTGATCATGCGCTGATCATGTTTGCTATCATACACTGATCATGTGCCTCTGGAGGCAATAAACAAAGAGCTGAGTAGGCACGAATCAAACAGTCAGCAGGCAATAATCATGGAACTCAGGTGTGAGGAATCATGCTGCTCAGCTGGCAATAATCAAGCAGCTGAGCAGGCAGGAATTACGCAGCACAGCTGGCAATTGTCAAGCAGATGACAGGCAGGAATCGTGCAGCTCAGCTGGCAATTGTCAAGCAGATGAGCAGACAGTAATCACGCAGCTCAGCAGGCCCTGATCACGTGACTGAGCATGCACTGTTCACGTGGCTGATCATACACTGATCACGTGATGATCATGCACTGATCACTTGGATATCATGCACTGATCACGTGGCTGATCATACACTGTTCACGTGTCTGACCATGCACTGATCACGTGGCTGATCATACACTGCTCACGTAACTGATCATGCACTGATCACGTGGCTGATCATGCACTGATCACGTGGCTGATCATGCACTGATCACGTGGCTGATCATGCACTGATCACGTGGCTATCATGCACTGATCACGTGGCTGATCATGCACTGATCACGTGGCTGATCATGCACTGATCACGTAGCTATCATGCACTGATCACGTGACTGATCATGCACTGATCACGTGGCTGATCATGCACTGATCACGTGGCTGATCATGCACTGATCACGTGACTGATCATGCACTGATCACGTGACTGATCATGCACTGATCACGTGACTGATCATGCACTGATCACGTGGCTGATCATGCACTGATCACGTGGCTGATCATGCACTGATCACGTGACTGATCATGCACTGATCACGTGGCTATCATGCACTGATCACGTGGCTGATCATGCACTGATCACGTAGCTACCATGCACTGATCACGTGACTGATCATGCACTGATCACGTGACTGATCATGCACTGATCACGTGACTTATCATGCACTGATCACGTGACTGATCATGCACTGATCACGTGACTGATCATGCACTGATCACGTGGCTATCATGCACTGATCACGTGGCTGATCATGCACTGATCACGTGGCTATCATGCACTGATCACGTGGCTGATCATGCACTGATCACGTGACTGATCATGCACTGATCACGTGACTGATCATGCACTGATCACGTGGCTATCATGCACTGATCACGTGGCTGATCATGCACTGATCACGTGACTGATCATGCACTGATCACGTGACTGATCATGCACTGATCACGTAGCTGTCATGCACTGATCACGTGGCTGATCATGCACTGATCACGTGGCTATCATGCACTGCACGTGGCTGATCATGCACTGATCACGTAGCAATCATGCACTGATCACGTGACTGATCATGCACTGATCACGTAATTGATCATGCACTGATCACGTGGCTGATCATGCACTGATCACGTGGCTGATCACACTGATCACGTGACTGATCATGCACTGATCACGTGGCTATCATGCACTGATCACGTGGCTGATCATGCACTGATCACGTGGCTATCATGCACTGATCACGTGGCTGATCATACACTGCTCACGTAACTGATCATGCACTGATCACGTGGCTATCATGCACTGATCACGTGGCTGAACATGCACTGATCACGTGGCTGATCACACACCTGTCACGTGACATATCATGCACTGATCACGTGGCACTCATGCACTGATCACGTGGCTGATCATACTCTGCTCACGTAACTCATGCACACATCACGTGGCTATCATGCACTGCTCACGTGGCTGTCATGGAATGATCACGTAGCAACCATATACTGGTCACGTGACTGATCATGCACTGATCACGTAAATGATCATGCACTGTTCACGTGACTGATCATGCACTGATCACGTGACTGATCATGCACTGATCACGTGGCTATCATGCACTGCTCACGTGGCTGATCATGCACTGATCACGTAGCAACCATGTACTGGTCACGTGACTGATCATGCACTGATCACGTAATTGATCATGCACTGATCACGTGGCTCATCATGCACTGATCACGTGGCTGATCACACATGTATCACGTGACTGATCATGCACTGATCACGTGGCTCTCATGCACTGATCACGTGGCTGTCATGCACTGATCACGTGGATATCATGCACTGATCACGTGGCTGATCACACACGTATCACATGACTGATCATGCACTGATCACGTGGCTATCATGCACTGATCACGTGGCTATCATGCACTGATCACGTGGCTGATCATGCAATGATCACGTAGCTACCATGTACTGGTCACGTGACTGATCATGCACTGATCACGTAATTGATCATGCACTGATCACGTGGCTGATCATGCACTGATCACGTGGCTGATCATACACTGATCACGTGACTGATCATGCACTGATCACGTGACTGATCATGCACTGATCACGTGGCTATCATGCACTGATCACGTGGCTGTCATGCACTGATCACGTGGCTGATCATGCACTGATCACGTGGCTGATCATGCACTGATCACGTGACTGATCATGCACTGATCACGTGGCTGATCATGCACTGATCACGTGGCTATCATGCACTGATCACGTGGCTGATCATGCACTGATCACGTGCTATCATGCACTGATCACGTGACTGATCATGCACTGATCACGTGGCTGATCATGCACTGATCACGTGGCTGATCATGCACTGATCACGTGGCTGATCATACATGATCACGTGACTGATCATGCACTGATCACGTGGCTATCATGCACTGATCACGAGACTGATCATGCACTGATCACGTCTATATCATGCACTGATCACATGACTGCCCGTGCACTGATCACGTGGATGATCATACACTAATCATGTGACAGATCATGCACTGATCACGTGGCTGATCATGCACTGATACCGTGACTGAGCATGGACTGATCACATGACTATCATGTAGTGATCACGTGACTTAATGGCGCTGATCATGTGACTGATCATGCGCTGATCATGTTTGCTATCATACACTGATCATGTGCCTCTGGAGGCAATAAACAAAGAGCTGAGTAGGCACGAATCAAACAGTCAGCAGGCAATAATCATGGAACTCAGGTGTGAGGAATCATGCTGCTCAGCTGGCAATAATCAAGCAGCTGAGCAGGCAGGAATTACGCAGCACAGCTGGCAATTGTCAAGCAGATGACAGGCAGGAATCGTGCAGCTCAGCTGGCAATTGTCAAGCAGATGAGCAGACAGTAATCACGCAGCTCAGCAGGCCCAGATCACGTGACTGAGCATGCACTGTTCACGTGGCTGATCATACACTGATCACGTGATGATCATGCACTGATCACTTGGATATCATGCACTGATCACGTGGCTGATCATACACTGTTCACGTGTCTGACCATGCACTGATCACGTGGCTGATCATACACTGCTCACGTAACTGATCATGCACTGATCACGTGGCTGATCATGCACTGATCACGTGGCTGATCATGCACTGATCACGTGGCTGATCATGCACTGATCACGTGGCTGATCATGCACTGATCACGTGACTGATCATGCACTGATCACGTGACTGATCATGCACTGATCACGTAACTGATCATGCACTGATCACGTGGCTGATCATGCACTGATCACGTGACTGATCATGCACTGATCACGTGACTGATCATGCACTGATCACGTGACTGATCATGCACTGATCACGTGGCTGATCATGCACTGATCACGTGGCTGATCATGCACTGATCACGTGACTGATCATGCACTGATCACGTGGCTATCATGCACTGATCACGTGGCTGATCATGCACTGATCACGTAGCTACCATGTACTGGTCACGTGACTGATCATGCACTGATCACGTAATTGATCATGCACTGATCACGTGACTGATCATGCACTGATCACGTGGCTGATCATGCACTGATCACGTGACTGATCATGCACTGATCACGTGGCTATCATGCACTGATCACGTGGCTGATCATGCACTGATCACGTGGCTATCATGCACTGATCACGTGGCTGATCATGCACTGATCACGTGACTGATCATGCACTGATCACGTGACTGATCATGCACTGATCACGTGGCTATCATGCACTGATCACGTGGCTGATCATGCACTGATCACGTGACTGATCATGCACTGATCACGTGACTGATCATGCACTGATCACGTGGCTGATCATGCACTGATCACGTGGCTGATCATGCACTGATCACGTGGCTGATCATGCACTGATCACGTGGCTGATCATGCACTGATCACGTGGCTGATCATGCACTGATACCGTGACTGAGCATGGACTGATCACATGACTATCATGTAGTGATCACGTGACTTAATGGCGCTGATCATGTGACTGATCATGCACTGATCATGTTTGCTATCATACACTGATCATGTGCCTCTGGAGGCAATAAACAAAGAGCTGAGTAGGCACGAATCAAACAGTCAGCAGGCAATAATCATGGAACTCAGGTGTGAGGAATCATGCTGCTCAGCTGGCAATAATCAAGCAGCTGAGCAGGCAGGAATTACGCAGCACAGCTGGCAATTGTCAAGCAGATGACAGGCAGGAATCGTGCAGCTCAGCTGGCAATTGTCAAGCAGATGAGCAGACAGTAATCACGCAGCTCAGCAGGCCCTGATCACGTGACTGAGCATGCACTGTTCACGTGGCTGATCATACACTGATCACGTGATTGATCATGCACTGATCACTTGGATATCATGCACTGATCACGTGGCTGATCATACACTGTTCACGTGTCTGACCATGCACTGATCACGTGGCTGATCATACACTGCTCACGTAACTGATCATGCACTGATCACGTGGCTGATCATGCACTGATCACGTGGCTGATCATGCACTGATCACGTGGCTGATCATGCACTGATCACGTGGCTATCATGCACTGATCACGTGGCTGATCATGCACTGATCACGTGGCTGATCATGCACTGATCACGTAGCTATCATGCACTGATCACGTGACTGATCATGCACTGATCACGTGGCTGATCATGCACTGATCACGTGGCTGATCATGCACTGATCACGTGACTGATCATGCACTGATCACGTGACTGATCATGCACTGATCACGTGACTGATCATGCACTGATCACGTGGCTGATCATGCACTGATCACGTGGCTGATCATGCACTGATCACGTGACTGATCATGCACTGATCACGTGGCTATCATGCACTGATCACGTGGCTGATCATGCACTGATCACGTAGCTATCATGCACTGATCACGTGACTGATCATGCACTGATCACGTGGCTGATCATGCACTGATCACGTGACTGATCATGCACTGATCACGTGACTGATCATGCACTGATCACGTGGCTATCATGCACTGATCACGTGGCTGATCATGCACTGATCACGTGGCTATCATGCACTGATCACGTGGCTGATCATGCACTGATCACGTGACTGATCATGCACTGATCACGTGACTGATCATGCACTGATCACGTGGCTATCATGCACTGATCACGTGGCTGATCATGCACTGATCACGTGACTGATCATGCACTGATCACGTGACTGATCATGCACTGATCACGTGGCTGATCATGCACTGATCACGTGGCTGATCATGCACTGATCACGTGGCTATCATGCACTGATCACGTGGCTGATCATGCACTGATCACGTAGCAATCATGCACTGATCACGTGACTGATCATGCACTGATCACGTAATTGATCATGCACTGATCACGTGGCTGATCATGCACTGATCACGTGGCTGATCACACATGATCACGTGACTGATCATGCACTGATCACGTGGCTATCATGCACTGATCACGTGGCTGATCATGCACTGATCACGTGGCTATCATGCACTGATCACGTGGCTGATCATACACTGATCACGTAACTGATCATGCACTGATCACGTGGCTATCATGCACTGATCACGTGGCTGAACATGCACTGAACACGTGGCTGATCACACACCTGTCACGTGACATATCATGCACTGATCACGTGGAACTCATGCACTGATCACGTGGCTGATCATACACTGCTCACGTAACTCATGCACACATCACGTGGCTATCATGCACTGCTCACGTGGCTCGTCATGGAATGATCACGTAGCAACCATATACTGGTCACGTGACTGATCATGCACTGATCACGTAAATGATCATGCACTGTTCACGTGACTGATCATGCACTGATCACGTGACTGATCATGCACTGATCACGTGGCTATCATGCACTGCTCACGTGGCTGATCATGCAACGATCACGTAGCAACCATGTACTGGTCACGTGACTGATCATGCACTGATCACGTAATTGATCATGCACTGATCACGTGGCTCATCATGCACTGATCACGTGGCTGATCACACATGTATCACGTGACTGATCATGCACTGATCACGTGGCTCTCATGCACTGATCACGTGGCTGTCATGCACTGATCACGTGGATATCATGCACTGATCACGTGGCTGATCACACACGTATCACATGACTGATCATGCACTGATCACGTGGCTATCATGCACTGATCACGTGGCTATCATGCACTGATCACGTGGCTGATCATGCAATGATCACGTAGCTACCATGTACTGGTCACGTGACTGATCATGCACTGATCACGTAATTGATCATGCACTGATCACGTGGCTGATCATGCACTGATCACGTGGCTGATCATACACTGATCACGTAACTGATCATGCACTGATCACGTGACTGATCATGCACTGATCACGTGGCTATCATGCACTGATCACGTGGCTGGACATACACTGATCACGTGCCTGGTCATGCACTGATCACGTGGCTGATCATGCACTGATCACGTGACTGATCATGCACTGATCACGTGTCTGATCATGCACTGATCACGTGGCTATCATGCACTGCTCACGTGGCTGATCATGCCATGATCACGCAGCTACCATGTACTGGTCACATGACTGATCATGCACTGATCACGTGACTGATCATGCAGTGATCACGTGGCTATCATGCACTACTCACGTGGCTGATCATGCAATGATCATGTAGCTACCATGTACAGGTCACGTGAATGATCATACACCCATCAGGTGACTGATCATGCACTGATCACGTGGCTATCATGCACTGATCACGAGACTGATCATGCACTGATCACGTCTATATCATGCACTGATCACATGACTGCCCATGCACTGATCACGTGGATGATCATACACTAATCTTGTGACAGATCATGCACTGATCACGTGGCTGATCATGCACTGATACCGTGACTGAGCATGGACTGATCACATGACTATCATGTAGTGATCACGTGACTTAATGGCGCTGATCATGTGACTGATCATGCGCTGATCATGTTTGCTATCATACACTGATCATGTGCCTCTGGAGGCAATAAACAAAGAGCTGAGTAGGCACGAATCAAACAGTCAGCAGGCAATAATCATGGAACTCAGGTGTGAGGAATCATGCTGCTCAGCTGGCAATAATCAAGCAGCTGAGCAGGCAGGAATTACGCAGCACAGCTGGCAATTGTCAAGCAGATGACAGGCAGGAATCGTGCAGCTCAGCTGGCAATTGTCAAGCAGATGAGCAGACAGTAATCACGCAGCTCAGCAGGCCCAGATCACGTGACTGAGCATGCACTGTTCACGTGGCTGATCATACACTGATCACGTGATGATCATGCACTGATCACTTGGATATCATGCACTGATCACGTGGCTGATCATACACTGTTCACGTGTCTGACCATGCACTGATCACGTGGCTGATCATACACTGCTCACGTAACTGATCATGCACTGATCACGTGGCTATCATGCACTGATCACGTGGCTGAACATGCACTGTTCACGTGGCTGATCACACACCTGTCACGTGACATATCATGCACTGATCACGTGGCACTCATGCACTGATCACGTGGCTGATCATACTCTGCTCACGTAACTCATGCACACATCACGTGGCTATCATGCACTGCTCACGTGGCTCGTCATGGAATGATCACGTAGCTACCATATACTGGTCACGTGACTGATCATGCACAGATCACGTAAATGATCATGCACTGTTCACGTGACTGATCATGTACTGATCACGTGACTGATCATGCACTGATCACGTGGCTATCATGCTCTGCTCACGTGGCTGATCATGCAACGATCACGTAGCAACCATGTACTGGTCACGTGACTGATCATGCACTGATCACGTAATTGATCCTGCACTGATCACGTGGCTCATCATGCACTGATCACGTGGCTGATCACACATGTATCACGTGACTGATCATGCACTGATCACGTGGCTCTCATGCACTGATCACGTGGCTGTCATGCACTGATCACGTGGATATCATGCACTGATCACGTGGCTGATCATGCACTGATCACGTGACTGATCATGCACTGATCACGTGGCTGATCATGCACTGATCACGTGGCTGATCATGCACTGATCACGTGGCTGATCATGCACTGATCACGTGGCTGATCATGCACTGATCACGTGACTGATCATGCACTGATCACGTGACTGATCATGCACTGATCACGTGGCTGATCATGCACTGATCACGTGGCTGATCATGCACTGATCACGTGGCTGATCATGCACTGATCACGTGACTGATCATGCACTGATCACGTGGCTATCATGCACTGATCACGTGGCTGATCATGCACTGATCACGTAGCTATCATGCACTGATCACGTGACTGATCATGCACTGATCACGTGACTGATCATGCACTGATCACGTGACTGATCATGCACTGATCACGTGACTGATCATGCACTGATCACGTGACTGATCATGCACTGATCACGTGGCTATCATGCACTGATCACGTGGCTGATCATGCACTGATCACGTGGCTATCATGCACTGATCACGTGGCTGATCATGCACTGATCACGTGACTGATCATGCACTGATCACGTGACTGATCATGCACTGATCACGTGGCTATCATGCACTGATCACGTGGCTGATCATGCACTGATCACGTGACTGATCATGCACTGATCACGTGACTGATCATGCACTGATCACGTGGCTGATCATGCACTGATCACGTGGCTGATCATGCACTGATCACGTGGCTATCATGCACTGATCACGTGGCTGATCATGCACTGATCACGTAGCAACCATGTGATCACGTGACTGATCATGCACTGATCACGTAATTGATCATGCACTGATCACGTGGCTGATCATGCACTGATCACGTGGCTGATCATACACTGATCACGTGACTGATCATGCACTGATCACGTGGCTATCATGCACTGATCACGTGGCTGATCATGCACTGATCACGTGGCTGATCATGCACTGATCACGTGGCTGATCATACACTGCTCACGTAACTGATCATGCACTGATCACGTGGCTATCATGCACTGATCACGTGGCTGATCATGCACTGTTCACGTGGCTGATCACACACTGTCACGTGACATATCATGCACTGATCACGTGGCACTCATGCACTGATCACGTGGCTGATCATACTCTGCTCACGTAACTCATGCACACATCACGTGGCTATCATGCACTGCTCACGTGGCTGTCATGGAATGATCACGTAGCTACCATATACTGGTCACGTGACTGATCATGCACTGATCACGTAAATGATCATGCACTGTTCACGTGACTGATCATGCACTGATCACGTGACTGATCATGCACTGATCACGTGGCTATCATGCACTGCTCACGTGGCTGATCATGCAACGATCACGTAGCAACCATGTACTGGTCACGTGACTGATCATGCACTGATCACGTAATTGATCATGCACTGATCACGTGGCTCATCATGCACTGATCACGTGGCTGATCACACATGTATCACGTGACTGATCATGCACTGATCACGTGGCTCTCATGCACTGATCACGTGGCTGTCATGCACTGATCACGTGGATATCATGCACTGATCACGTGGCTGATCACACACGTATCACATGACTGATCATGCACTGATCACGTGGCTATCATGCACTGATCACGTGGCTATCATGCACTGATCACGTGGCTGATCATGCAATGATCACGTAGCTACCATGTACTGGTCACGTGACTGATCATGCACTGATCACGTAATTGATCATGCACTGATCATGTGGCTGATCATGCACTGATCACGTGGCTGATCATGCACTGATCACGTGACTGATCATGCACTGATCACGTGACTGATCATGCACTGATCACGTGGCTGATCATGCACTGATCACGTGGCTGATCATGCACTGATCACGTGACTGATCATGCACTGATCACGTGTCTGATCATGCACTGATCACGTGGCTATCATGCACTGCTCACGTGGCTGATCATGCCATGATCACGCAGCTACCATGTACTGGTCACATGACTGATCATGCACTGATCACGTGACTGATCATGCAGTGATCACGTGGCTATCATGCACTACTCACGTGGCTGATCATGCAATGATCATGTAGCTACCATGTACAGGTCACGTGAATGATCATACACCCATCAGGTGACTGATCATGCACTGATCACGTGGCTATCATGCACTGATCACGAGACTGATCATGCACTGATCACGTCTATATCATGCACTGATCACATGACTGCCCATGCACTGATCACGTGGATGATCATACACTAATCTTGTGACAGATCATGCACTGATCACGTGGCTGATCATGCACTGATACCGTGACTGAGCATGGACTGATCACATGACTATCATGTAGTGATCACGTGACTTAATGGCGCTGATCATGTGACTGATCATGCGCTGATCATGTTTGCTATCATACACTGATCATGTGCCTCTGGAGGCAATAAACAAAGAGCTGAGTAGGCACGAATCAAACAGTCAGCAGGCAATAATCATGGAACTCAGGTGTGAGGAATCATGCTGCTCAGCTGGCAATAATCAAGCAGCTGAGCAGGCAGGAATTACGCAGCACAGCTGGCAATTGTCAAGCAGATGACAGGCAGGAATCGTGCAGCTCAGCTGGCAATTGTCAAGCAGATGAGCAGACAGTAATCACGCAGCTCAGCAGGCCCAGATCACGTGACTGAGCATGCACTGTTCACGTGGCTGATCATACACTGATCACGTGATGATCATGCACTGATCACGTGGCTGATCATGCACTGATCACGTGTCTGACCATGCACTGATCACGTGGCTGATCATACACTGCTCACGTAACTGATCATGCACTGATCACGTGGCTATCATGCACTGATCACGTGGCTGATCATGCACTGATCACGTGGCTGATCACACACTGTCACGTGACTATCATGCACTGATCACGTGGCACTCATGCACTGATCACGTGGCTGATCATACTGCTCACGTACTGATCATGCACTGATCACGTGGCTGATCATGCACTGATCACGTGGCTGATCATGCACTGATCACGTGACTATCATGCACTGATCACGTGGCATCATGCACTGATCACGTGGCTGATCATACACTGATCACGTGACTGATCATGCACTGATCACGTGGCTATCATGCACTGATCACGTGGCTGATCATGCACTGATCACGTGGCTGATCATGCACTGTCACGTGACTATCATGCACTGATCACGTGGCATCATGCACTGATCACGTGGCTGATCATACACTGATCACGTGACTCATGCACTGATCACGTGGCTATCATGCACTGATCAC
The DNA here is from genome assembly GCF_032452875.1 of Bos javanicus. Classification (NCBI taxonomy): domain Eukaryota; kingdom Metazoa; phylum Chordata; class Mammalia; order Artiodactyla; family Bovidae; genus Bos; species Bos javanicus. The sequence goes on from NW_026893800.1 coordinate 254,156, forward strand.
GTGGCTGATCATGCACTGATCACGTAGCAACCATGCACTGATCACGTGACTGATCATGCACTGATCACGTGGCTGATCATGCACTGATCACGTGACTGATCATGCACTGATCACGTGACTGATCATGCACTGATCACGTGGCTGATCATGCACTGATCACGTGGCTGATCATGCACTGATCACGTGGCTGATCACACATGATCACGTGACTGATCATGCACTGATCACGTGGCTATCATGCACTGATCACGTGGCTGTCATGCACTGATCACGTGGATATCATGCACTGATCACGTGGCTGATCACACACGATCACATGACTGATCATGCACTGATCACGTGGCTATCATGCACTGATCACGTGGCTATCATGCACTGATCACGTGGCTGATCATGCACTGATCACGTAGCTACCATGTACTGGTCACGTGACTGATCATGCACTGATCACGTGATTGATCATGCACTGATCACGTGGCTGATCATGCACTGATCACGTGGCTGATCATGCACTGATCACGTGACTGATCATGCACTGATCACGTGACTGATCATGCACTGATCACGTGGCTATCATGCACTGATCACGTGGCTGACATACACTGATCACGTGCCTGGTCATGCACTGATCACGTGGCTGATCATGCACTGATCACGTGACTGATCATGCACTGATCACGTGTCTGATCATGCACTGATCACGTGGCTATCATGCACTGCTCACGTGGCTGATCATGCCATGATCACGCAGCTACCATGTACTGGTCACATGACTGATCATGCACTGATCACGTGACTGATCATGCACTGATCACGTGGCTATCATGCACTACTCACGTGGCTGATCATGCAATGATCATGTAGCTACCATGTACAGGTCACGTGAATGATCATACACCCATCAGGTGACTGATCATGCACTGATCACGTGGCTATCATGCACTGATCACGAGACTGATCATGCACTGATCACGTCTATATCATGCACTGATCACATGACTGCCCATGCACTGATCACGTGGATGATCATACACTAATCTTGTGACAGATCATGCACTGATCACGTGGCTGATCATGCACTGATACCGTGACTGAGCATGGACTGATCACATGACTATCATGTAGTGATCACGTGACTTAATGGCGCTGATCATGTGACTGATCATGCGCTGATCATGTTTGCTATCATACACTGATCATGTGCCTCTGGAGGCAATAAACAAAGAGCTGAGTAGGCACGAATCAAACAGTCAGCAGGCAATAATCATGGAACTCAGCTGTGAGGAATCATGCTGCTCAGCTGGCAATAATCAAGCAGCTGAGCAGGCAGGAATTACGCAGCACAGCTGGCAATTGTCAAGCAGATGACAGGCAGGAATCGTGCAGCTCAGCTGGCAATTGTCAAGCAGATGAGCAGACAGTAATCACGCAGCTCAGCAGGCCCAGATCACGTGACTGAGCATGCACTGTTCACGTGGCTGATCATACACTGATCACGTGATGATCATGCACTGATCACTTGGATATCATGCACTGATCACGTGGCTGATCATACACTGTTCACGTGTCTGACCATGCACTGATCACGTGGCTGATCATACACTGCTCACGTAACTGATCATGCACTGATCACGTGGCTGATCATGCACTGATCACGTGGCTGATCATGCACTGATCACGTGGCTGATCATGCACTGATCACGTGGCTGATCATGCACTGATCACGTGGCTGATCATGCACTGATCACGTGACTATCATGCACTGATCACGTGGCACTCATGCACTGATCACGTGGCTGATCATGCACTGATCACGTGACTGATCATGCACTGATCACGTGGCTGATCATGCACTGATCACGTGGCTGATCATGCACTGATCACGTGACTGATCATGCACTGATCACGTGGCATCATGCACTGATCACGTGGCTGATCATGCACTGATCACGTGACTGATCATGCACTGATCACGTGGCTATCATGCACTGATCACGTGGCTGATCATGCACTGATCACGTGGCTGATCACACACTGATCACGTGACTATCATGCACTGATCACGTGGCATCATGCACTGATCACGTGGCTGATCATGCACTGATCACGTGACTCATGCACTGATCACGTGGCTATCATGCACTGATCACGTGGCTGTCATGCACTGATCACGTGGCTATCATGCACTGATCACGTGACTGATCATGCACTGATCACGTGGCTGATCATGCACTGATCACGTGACTGATCATGCACTGATCACGTGACTGATCATGCACTGATCACGTGGCTATCATGCACTGATCACGTGGCTGATCATGCACTGATCACGTAGCTACCATGCACTGATCACGTGACTGATCATGCACTGATCACGTAATTGATCATGCACTGATCACGTGGCTGATCATGCACTGATCACGTGGCTGATCACACACTGATCACGTGACTGATCATGCACTGATCACGTGGCTATCATGCACTGATCACGTGGCTGATCATGCACTGATCACGTGGCTATCATGCACTGATCACGTGGCTGATCACACGATCACGTGACTGATCATGCACTGATCACGTGGCTATCATGCACTGATCACGTGGCTATCATGCACTGATCACGTGGCTGATCATGCAATGATCACGTAGCTACCATGTACTGTCACGTGACTGATCATGCACTGATCACGTAATTGATCATGCACTGATCACGTGGCTGATCATGCACTGATCACGTGGCTGATCATGCACTGATCACGTGACTGATCATGCACTGATCACGTGACTGATCATGCACTGATCACGTGGCTATCATGCACTGATCACGTGGCTGATCATACACTGATCACGTGACTGATCATGCACTGATCACGTGGCTGATCATGCACTGATACCGTGACTGAGCATGGACTGATCACATGACTATCATGTAGTGATCACGTGACTTAATGGCGCTGATCATGTGACTGATCATGCGCTGATCATGTTTGCTATCATACACTGATCATGTGCCTCTGGAGGCAATAAACAAAGAGCTGAGTAGGCACGAATCAAACAGTCAGCAGGCAATAATCATGGAACTCAGCTGTGAGGAATCATGCTGCTCAGCTGGCAATAATCAAGCAGCTGAGCAGGCAGGAATTACGCAGCACAGCTGGCAATTGTCAAGCAGATGACAGGCAGGAATCGTGCAGCTCAGCTGGCAATTGTCAAGCAGATGAGCAGACAGTAATCACGCAGCTCAGCAGGCCCTGATCACGTGACTGAGCATGCACTGTTCACGTGGCTGATCATACACTGATCACGTGACTGATCATGCACTGATCACGTGGCTGATCATGCACTGATCACGTGACTGATCATGCACTGATCACGTGGCTATCATGCACTGATCACGTGGCTGATCATGCACTGATCACGTGGCTGATCATGCACTGTCACGTGACTATCATGCACTGATCACGTGGAACTCATGCACTGATCACGTGGCTGATCATGCACTGATCACGTGACTGATCATGCACTGATCACGTGGCTGATCATGCACTGATCACGTGGCTGATCATGCACTGATCACGTGACTATCATGCACTGATCACGTGGCACTCATGCACTGATCACGTGGCTGATCATACACTGATCACGTAACTGATCATGCACTGATCACGTGGCTATCATGCACTGATCACGTGGCTGATCATGCACTGATCACGTGGCTGATCACACACTGTCACGTGACTATCATGCACTGATCACGTGGCACTCATGCACTGATCACGTGGCTGATCATACACTGATCACGTGACTCATGCACTGATCACGTGGCTATCATGCACTGATCACGTGGCTGTCATGCAATGATCACGTAGCAACCATATACTGGTCACGTGACTGATCATGCACTGATCACGTAAATGATCATGCACTGATCACGTGACTGATCATGCACTGATCACGTGACTGATCATGCACTGATCACGTGGCATCATGCACTGATCACGTGGCTGATCATGCACGATCACGTAGCAACCATGCACTGATCACGTGACTGATCATGCACTGATCACGTAATTGATCATGCACTGATCACGTGGCTGATCATGCACTGATCACGTGGCTGATCACACATGTATCACGTGACTGATCATGCACTGATCACGTGGCTATCATGCACTGATCACGTGGCTGTCATGCACTGATCACGTGGCTGATCATGCACTGATCACGTAGCTACCATGTACTGTCACGTGACTGATCATGCACTGATCACGTAATTGATCATGCACTGATCATGTGGCTGATCATGCACTGATCACGTGGCTGATCATACACTGATCACGTAACTGATCATGCACTGATCACGTGACTGATCATGCACTGATCACGTGGCTATCATGCACTGATCACGTGGCTGACATACACTGATCACGTGCCTGATCATGCACTGATCACGTGGCTGATCATGCACTGATCACGTGACTGATCATGCACTGATCACGTGTCTGATCATGCACTGATCACGTGGCTATCATGCACTGCTCACGTGGCTAATCATGAGATGATCACGCAGCTACCATGTACTGGTCACATGACTGATCATGCACTGATCACGTGACTGATCATGCAGTGATCACGTGGCTATCATGCACTACTCACGTGGCTGATCATGCAATGATCATGTAGCTACCATGTACAGGTCACGTGAATGATCATACACCCATCAGGTGACTGATCATGCACTGATCACGTGGCTATCATGCACTGATCACGAGACTGATCATGCACTGATCACGTCTATATCATGCACTGATCACATGACTGCCCATGCACTGATCACGTGGATGATCATACACTAATCTTGTGACAGATCATGCACTGATCACGTGGCTGAGCATGGACTGATCACATGACTATCATGTAGTGATCACGTGACTTAATGGCGCTGATCATGTGACTGATCATGCGCTGATCATGTTTGCTATCATATACTGATCATGTGCCTCTGGAGGCAATAAACAAAGAGCTGAGTAGGCACGAATCAAACAGTCAGCAGGCAATAATCATGGAACTCAGGTGTGAGGAATCATGCTGCTCAGCTGGCAATAATCAAGCAGCTGAGCAGGCAGGAATTACGCAGCACAGCTGGCAATTGTCAAGCAGATGACAGGCAGGAATCGTGCAGCTCAGCTGGCAATTGTCAAGCAGATGAGCAGACAGTAATCACGCAGCTCAGCAGGCCCAGATCACGTGACTGAGCATGCACTGTTCACGTGGCTGATCATACACTGATCACGTGATGATCATGCACTGATCACTTGGATATCATGCACTGATCACGTGGCTGATCATACACTGTTCACGTGTCTGACCATGCACTGATCACGTGGCTGATCATACACTGCTCACGTAACTGATCATGCACTGATCACGTGGCTATCATGCACTGATCACGTGGCTGAACATGCACTGTTCACGTGGCTGATCACACACCTGTCACGTGACATATCATGCACTGATCACGTGGCACTCATGCACTGATCACGTGGCTGATCATACTCTGCTCACGTAACTCATGCACACATCACGTGGCTATCATGCACTGCTCACGTGGCTCGTCATGGAATGATCACGTAGCAACCATATACTGGTCACGTGACTGATCATGCAAGATCACGTAAATGATCATGCACTGTTCACGTGACTGATCATGTACTGATCACGTGACTGATCATGCACTGATCACGTGGCTATCATGCACTGCTCACGTGGCTGATCATGCAACGATCACGTAGCAACCATGTACTGGTCACGTGACTGATCATGCACTGATCACGTAATTGATCCTGCACTGATCACGTGGCTCATCATGCACTGATCACGTGGCTGATCACACATGTATCACGTGACTGATCATGCACTGATCACGTGGCTCTCATGCACTGATCACGTGGCTGTCATGCACTGATCACGTGGCTGATCATGCACTGATCACGTGGCTATCATGCACTGTCACGTGACTGATCATGCACTGATCACGTAATTGATCATGCACTGATCACGTGGCTGATCATGCACTGATCACGTGGCTGATCATACACTGATCACATAACTGATCATGCACTGATCACGTGACTGATCATGCACTGATCACGTGGCTATCATGCACTGATCACTTGGCTGACATACACTGATCACGTGCCTGATCATGCACTGATCACGTGGCTGATCATGCACTGATCACGTGACTGATCATGCACTGATCACGTGTCTGATCATGCACTGATCACGTGGCTATCATGCACTGCTCACGTGGCTGATCATGCCATGATCACGCAGCTACCATGTACTGGTCACATGACTGATCATGCACTGATCACGTGACTGATCATGCAGTGATCACGTGGCTATCATGCACTACTCACGTGGCTGATCATGCAATGATCATGTAGCTACCATGTACAGGTCACGTGAATGATCATACACCCATCAGGTGACTGATCATGCACTGATCACGTGGCTATCATGCACTGATCACGAGACTGATCATGCACTGATCACGTCTATATCATGCACTGATCACATGACTGCCCATGCACTGATCACGTGGATGATCATACACTAATCTTGTGACAGATCATGCACTGATCACGTGGCTGATCATGCACTGATACCGTGACTGAGCATGGACTGATCACATGACTATCATGTAGTGATCACGTGACTTAATGGCGCTGATCATGTGACTGATCATGCGCTGATCATGTTTGCTATCATACACTGATCATGTGCCTCTGGAGGCAATAAACAAAGAGCTGAGTAGGCACGAATCAAACAGTCAGCAGGCAATAATCATGGAACTCAGGTGTGAGGAATCATGCTGCTCAGCTGGCAATAATCAAGCAGCTGAGCAGGCAGGAATTACGCAGCACAGCTGGCAATTGTCAAGCAGATGACAGGCAGGAATCGTGCAGCTCAGCTGGCAATTGTCAAGCAGATGAGCAGACAGTAATCACGCAGCTCAGCAGGCCCAGATCACGTGACTGAGCATGCACTGTTCACGTGGCTGATCATACACTGATCACGTGATGATCATGCACTGATCACTTGGATATCATGCACTGATCACGTGGCTGATCATACACTGCTCACGTAACTGATCATGCACTGATCACGTGGCTATCATGCACTGATCACGTGGCTGAACATGCACTGTTCACGTGGCTGATCACACACCTGTCACGTGACATATCATGCACTGATCACGTGGCACTCATGCACTGATCACGTGGCTGATCATACTCTGCTCACGTAACTCATGCACACATCACGTGGCTATCATGCACTGCTCACGTGGCTCGTCATGGAATGATCACGTAGCAACCATATACTGGTCACGTGACTGATCATGCAAAGATCACGTAAATGATCATGCACTGTTCACGTGACTGATCATGTACTGATCACGTGACTGATCATGCACTGATCACGTGGCTATCATGCTCTGCTCACGTGGCTGATCATGCAACGATCACGTAGCAACCATGTACTGGTCACGTGACTGATCATGCACTGATCACGTAATTGATCCTGCACTGATCACGTGGCTCATCATGCACTGATCACGTGGCTGATCACACATGTATCACGTGACTGATCATGCACTGATCACGTGGCTCTCATGCACTGATCACGTGGCTGTCATGCACTGATCACGTGGATATCATGCACTGATCACGTGGCTGATCACACACGTATCACATGACTGATCATGCACTGATCACGTGGCTATCATGCACTGATCACGTGGCTGATCATGCAATGATCACGTAGCTACCATGTACTGGTCACGTGACTGATCATGCACTGATCACGTAATTGATCATGCACTGATCATGTGGCTGATCATGCACTGATCACGTGGCTGATCATACACTGATCACGTAACTGATCATGCACTGATCACGTGACTGATCATGCACTGATCACGTGGCTATCATGCACTGATCACTTGGCTGACATACACTGATCACGTGCCTGATCATGCACTGATCACGTGGCTGATCATGCACTGATCACGTGACTGATCATGCACTGATCACGTGTCTGATCATGCACTGATCACGTGGCTATCATGCACTGCTCACGTGGCTGATCATGCCATGATCACGCAGCTACCATGTACTGGTCACATGACTGATCATGCACTGATCACGTGACTGATCATGCACTGATCACGTGGCTATCATGAACTACTCACGTGGCTGATCATGCAATGATCATGTAGCTACCATGTACAGGTCACGTGAATGATCATACACCCATCAGGTGACTGATCATGCACTGATCACGTGGCTATCATGCACTGATCACGTGACTGATCATGCACTGATCACGTCTATATCATGCACTGATCACATGACTGCCCATGCACTGATCACGTGGATGATCATACACTAATCTTGTGACAGATCATGCACTGATCACGTGGCTGATCATGCACTGATACCGTGACTGAGCATGGACTGATCACATGACTATCATGTAGTGATCACGTGACTTAATGGCGCTGATCATGTGACTGATCATGCGCTGATCATGTTTGCTATCATACACTGATCATGTGCCTCTGGAGGCAATAAACAAAGAGCTGAGTAGGCACGAATCAAACAGTCAGCAGGCAATAATCATGGAACTCAGCTGTGAGGAATCATGCTGCTCAGCTGGCAATAATCAAGCAGCTGAGCAGGCAGGAATTACGCAGCACAGCTGGCAATTGTCAAGCAGATGACAGGCAGGAATCGTGCAGCTCAGCTGGCAATTGTCAAGCAGATGAGCAGACAGTAATCACGCAGCTCAGCAGGCCCTGATCACGTGACTGAGCATGCACTGTTCACGTGGCTGATCATACACTGATCACGTGACTGATCATGCACTGATCACGTGGCTGATCATGCACTGATCACGTGACTGATCATGCACTGATCACGTGGCTATCATGCACTGATCACGTGGCTGATCATGCACTGATCACGTGGCTGATCATGCACTGTCACGTGACTATCATGCACTGATCACGTGGAACTCATGCACTGATCACGTGGCTGATCATACACTGATCACGTGACTGATCATGCACTGATCACGTGGCTGATCATGCACTGATCACGTGGCTGATCATGCACTGATCACGTGACTATCATGCACTGATCACGTGGCTATCATGCACTGATCACGTGGCTGATCATACACTGATCACGTAACTGATCATGCACTGATCACGTGGCTATCATGCACTGATCACGTGGCTGATCATGCACTGTTCACGTGGCTGATCACACTGTCACGTGACTATCATGCACTGATCACGTGGAACTCATGCACTGATCACGTGGCTGATCATACACTGATCACGTAACTCATGCACAGATCACGTGGCTATCATGCACTGCTCACGTGGCTGTCATGGAATGATCACGTAGCAACCATATACTGGTCACGTGACTGATCATGCACTGATCACGTAACTGATCATGCACTGATCACGTGACTGATCATGCACTGATCACGTGACTGATCATGCACTGATCACGTGGCATCATGCACTGATCACGTGGCTGATCATGCACGATCACGTAGCAACCATGCACTGGTCACGTGACTGATCATGCACTGATCACGTAATTGATCATGCACTGATCACGTGGCTGATCATGCACTGATCACGTGGCTGATCACACATGTATCACGTGACTGATCATGCACTGATCACGTGGCTATCATGCACTGATCACGTGGCTGTCATGCACTGATCACGTGGCTGATCATGCAATGATCACGTAGCTACCATGTACTGTCACGTGACTGATCATGCACTGATCACGTAATTGATCATGCACTGATCACGTGGCTGATCATGCACTGATCACGTGGCTGATCATACACTGATCACGTAACTGATCATGCACTGATCACGTGACTGATCATGCACTGATCACGTGGCTATCATGCACTGATCACGTGGCTGACATACACTGATCACGTGCCTGATCATGCACTGATCACGTGGCTGATCATGCACTGATCACGTGACTGATCATGCACTGATCACGTGTCTGATCATGCACTGATCACGTGGCTATCATGCACTGCTCACGTGGCTGATCATGACATGATCACGCAGCTACCATGTACTGGTCACATGACTGATCATGCACTGATCACGTGACTGATCATGCAGTGATCACGTGGCTATCATGCACTACTCACGTGGCTGATCATGCAATGATCATGTAGCTACCATGTACAGGTCACGTGAATGATCATACACCCATCAGGTGACTGATCATGCACTGATCACGTGGCTATCATGCACTGATCACGAGACTGATCATGCACTGATCACGTCTATATCATGCACTGATCACATGACTGCCCATGCACTGATCACGTGGATGATCATACACTAATCATGTGACAGATCATGCACTGATCACGTGGCTGATCATGCACTGATACCGTGACTGAGCATGGACTGATCACATGACTATCATGTAGTGATCACGTGACTTAATGGCGCTGATCATGTGACTGATCATGCGCTGATCATGTTTGCTATCATACACTGATCATGTGCCTCTGGAGGCAATAAACAAAGAGCTGAGTAGGCACGAATCAAACAGTCAGCAGGCAATAATCATGGAACTCAGGTGTGAGGAATCATGCTGCTCAGCTGGCAATAATCAAGCAGCTGAGCAGGCAGGAATTACGCAGCACAGCTGGCAATTGTCAAGCAGATGACAGGCAGGAATCGTGCAGCTCAGCTGGCAATTGTCAAGCAGATGAGCAGACAGTAATCACGCAGCTCAGCAGGCCCAGATCACGTGACTGAGCATGCACTGTTCACGTGGCTGATCATACACTGATCACGTGATGATCATGCACTGATCACTTGGATATCATGCACTGATCACGTGGCTGATCATGCACTGTTCACGTCTATGATCATGCACTGATCACGTGGCTGATCATACACTGATCACGTAACTGATCATGCACTGATCACGTGGCTATCATGCACTGATCACGTGGCTGAACATGCACTGTTCACGTGGCTGATCACACACCTGTCACGTGACATATCATGCACTGATCACGTGGCACTCATGCACTGATCACGTGGCTGATCATACTCTGCTCACGTAACTCATGCACACATCACGTGGCTATCATGCACTGCTCACGTGGCTCGTCATGGAATGATCACGTAGCTACCATATACTGGTCACGTGACTGATCATGCAAGATCACGTAAATGATCATGCACTGTTCACGTGACTGATCATGCACTGATCACGTGACTGATCATGCACTGATCACGTGGCTGATCATGCACTGATCACGTGGCTGATCATGCACTGATCACGTGGCTGATCACACATGTATCACGTGACTGATCATGCACTGATCACGTGGCTCTCATGCACTGATCATGTGGCTATCATGCACTGATCACGTAGCTATCATGCACTGATCACGTGGCTGATCACACACGTATCACGTGACTGATCATGCACTGATCACGTGGCTATCATGCACTGATCACGTGGCTATCATGCACTGATCACGTGGCTGATCATGCACTGATCACGTAGCTGATCATGTACTGATCACGTGACTGATCATGCACTGATCACGTGACTGATCATGCACTGATCAGTTGACTTATCATGCACTGTTCACGTGAGTGATCATGCACTGATCACGTGACTGATCATGCACTGATCACGTGGCTGATCATGCACTGATCACGTGGCTATCATGCACTGATCACGTGGCTATCATGCACTGATCACATGGCTGGTCATACAATGATCACGTGACTGATCATGCACTGATCACGTGACTGATCATGCACTGATCACGTGGCTATCATGCACTGTTCACGTGGCTGATCATATACTGATCACCTGCCTGGTCATGCACAGATCACGTGACTAATCATGAACTGATCACGTAGCAGTCATTCACTGATCACCTGGCTGATCATGGAATGATCACGTGGCTATCATGCAATGATCACGTGGCTATCATGCACTGATCACGTGGCTGATCATGCACTGATACCGTGACTGAGCATGGACTGATCACATGACTATCATGTAGTGATCACGTGACTTAATGGCTCTGATCATGTGACTGATCATGCGCTGATCATGTTTGCTATCATACACTGATCATGTGCCTCTGGAGGCAATAAACAAAGAGCTGAGTAGGCACGAATCAAACAGTCAGCAGGCAATAATCATGGAACACAGGTGTGAGGAATCATGCTGCTCAGCTGGCAATAATCAAGCAGCTGAGCAGGCAGGAATTACGCAGCACAGCTGGCAATTGTCAAGCAGATGACAGGCAGGAATCGTGCAGCTCAGCTGGCAATTGTCAAGCAGATGAGCAGACAGTAATCACGCAGCTCAGCAGGCCCAGATCACGTGACTGAGCATGCACTGTTCACGTGGCTGATCATACACTGATCACGTGATGATCAGGCACTGATCACTTGGATATCATGCAATGATCACGAGACTGATCATGCACTGTTCACGTCTATATCATGCACTGATCACATGACTGCCCATGCACTGATCACGTGGATGATCATACACTAATCTTGTGACAGATCATGCACTGATCACGTGACTGATCATGCACTATCACATGACTGATCATGCACTGATCACGTGGCTATCATGCATTGATCACGTGGCTATCATGCATTGATCACGTGGCTGATCATACACTGTCCACGTGTCTGACCATGCACTGAACACGTGGCTGATCATACACTGCTCACGTAACTGATCATGCACTGATCACGTGGCTATCATGCACTGATCACGTGGCTGAACATGCACTGATCACGTGGCTGATCATGCACCTGTCACGTGACATATCATGCACTGATCACGTGGCACTCATGCACTGATCACGTGGCTGATCATACTCTGCTCACGTAACTCATGCACCCATCACGTGGCTATCATGCACTGCTCACGTGGCTCATCATGGAATGATCACGTAGCAACCATATACTGGTAGCGTGACTGATCATGCAAAGATCACGTAAATGATCATGCACTGTTCACGTGACTGATCATGTACTGATCACGTGACTGATCATGCACTGATCACGTGGCCATCATGCTCTGCTCACGTGGCTGATCAGACAACGATCACGTAGCAACCATGTACTGGTCACGTGACTGATCATGCACTGATCACGTAATTGATCCTGCACTGATCACGTGGCTGATCACACATGTATCACGTGACTGATCATGCACTGATCCCGTGGCTCTCATGCACTGATCACGTGGCTGTCATGCACTGATCGCGTGGATATCATGCACTGATCATGTGGCTGATCACACACGTATCACATGACTGATCATGCACTGATCACGTGGCTATCATGCACTGATCACGTGGCTATCATGCACTGGTCATGTGGCTGATCAGGCAATGATCACGTAGCTACCATGTACTGGTCACGTGACTGATCATGCACTGATCACGTAATTGATCATGCACTGATCATGTGGCTGATCATGCACTGATCACGTGGCTGATCATACACTGATCACATAACTGAACATGCACTGATCACGTGGCTGTCATGCACTGATCGCGTGGCTGATCATGCACTGATCACGTGACTGATCATGCACTGATCTCGTGTCTGATCATGCACTGACCACGTGGCTATCATGCACTCCTCACGTGGCTGATCATGCCATGGTCACGCAGCTACCATGTACTTGTCACATGACTGATCATGCACTGATCACATGACTGATCATGCAGTGATCACGTGGCTATCATGAACTACTCACGTGGCTGATCATGCAATGATCATGTAGCTACCATGTACAGGTCACGTGAATGATCATACACCCATCAGGTGACTGATCATGCACTGATCACGTGGCTATCATGCACTGATCACGAGACTGATCAAGCACTGTTCACGTCTATATCATTCACTGATCCCATGAATACGTGCACTGATCACGTGGATGATCATACACTAATCTTGTGACAGATCATGCACTGATCACGTGGCTGATCATGCACTGATACCGTGACTGAGCATGGACTGATCCCAAGACCATCATGTAGTGATCACGTGACTTAATGGCGCTGATCATGTGACTGATCATGCGCTGATCATGTTTGCTATAATACACTGATCATGTGCCTCTGGAGGCAATAAACAAAGAGCTGAGTAGGTACGAATCAAACAGTCAGCAGGCAATAATCATGGAACTCAGCTGTGAGGAATCATGCTGCTTAGCTGGCAATAATCAAGCAGCTGAGCAGGCAGGAATTACGCAGCACAGCTGGCAATTGTCAAGCAGATGACAGGCAGGAATCGTGCAGCTCAGCTGGCAATTGTCAAGCAGATGAGCAGACAGTAATCACGCAGCTCAGCAGGCCCAGATCACGTGACTGAGCATGCACTGTTCACGTGGTTGATCATACACTGTTCACGTGTCTGACCATGCACTGATCACGTGGCTGATCATACACTGCTCACGTAACTGATCATGCACTGATCACGTGGCTATCATGCACTGATCACGTGGCTGAACATGCACTGTTCACGTGGCTGATCACACACTGTCACGTGACATATCATGCACTGATCACGTGGCACTCATGCACTGATCACGTGGCTGATCATACTCTGCTCACGTAACTGATCATGCACTGATCACGTGGCTGAACATGCACTGTTCACGTGGCTGATCACACACCTGTCACGTGACATATCATGCACTGATCACGTGGCACTCATGCACTGATCACGTGGCTGATCGTACACTGCTCACGTAACTCATGCACACATCACGTGGCTATCATGCACTGCTCACGTGGCTCGTCAAGAAATGATCACATAGCAACCATATACTGGTAACGTGACTGATCATGCAAAGATCACGTAAATGATCATGCACTGTTCACGTGACTGATCATGTACTGATCACGTGACTGATCATGCACTGATCACGTAACTGATCCTGCACTGATCACGTGGCTCATCATGCACTGATCACGTGGCTGATCACACATGTATCACGTGATTGATCCTGCACTGATCACGTGGCTCTCATGCACTGATCACGTGGCTGTCATGCACTGATCACGTGGATATCATGCACTGATCATGTGGCTGATCACATACGTATCACATGACTGATCATGCACTGATCACGTGGCTATCATGCACTGATCACGTGGCTATCATGCACTGATCATGTGGCTGATCAGGCAATGATCACGTAGCTACCATGTAGTGGTCACGTGACAGATCATGCACTGATCACGTGGCACTCATGCACTGATCACGTGGCTGATCGTACACTGCTCACGTAACTGATCATGCACTGATCACGTGGCTATCATGCACTGATCACGTGGCTGAACATGCACTCTTCACGTGGCTGATCACACACCTGTCACGTGACATATCATGCACTGATCACGTGGCACTCATGCACTGATCACGTGGCTGATCATACTCTGCTCACATAACTCATGCACACATCACGTGGCTATCATGCACTGCTCACGTGGCTCGTCATGGAATGATCACGTAGCAACCAAGTACGGGTCACGTGACTGATCATGCACTGATTATGTAATTGATCCTGCACTGATCACGTGGCTCATCATGCACTGATCCGGTGGCTGATCATGCACGTATCACGTGACTGACCATGTAGAGATCACGTAAATAATCATGAAGTGATCACGTGGCTATCCTGCACTGATCACGTGGATAACATGCACTGATTACGTGGCTGATCACACACGTATCACGTGACTGATCATGCACTGATCACGTGGCTATCATGCACTGATCACGTGACTATCATGCACTAATCACGTGGCTGATCATGCAATGATCACATAGCTACCATGCACTGGTCACGTGACTGATCATGCACTGATCAGGTAATTGATCATGCACTGATCACGTGACTGATCATGCACAGATCACGTGACTGATCATGCACTGATCACGTGGCTATCATGCACTGCTCATGTGGCTGATCATGCAATGATCACGCAGCTACCATGTACTGGTCACATGACTGATCATGCACTGATCACATAATTGATCATGCACTGATCACCTGGCTTATCATGCATTGATTATGTGACTGATCATGTGCTGATCATGTTTGGTGTCACACACTGATCATGTGCCTCTGGAGGCAATGAACATAGAGCTGAGTAGGCAGGAATCAGTCAGCAGGCTATAATCATGGAACTCAGCTCTGAGAAATCATGCTGCTCAGCTGGCAATAATCAAGTAGATGAGCAGGCAGGAATTACGCAGCACAGGTGGCAATTGTCAAGGAGATGACAGGCAGGAATCGTGCAGCTCTGCTGGAAATTGTCAAGCAGATGAGCAGACAGTAATCACGCAGCTAAGCAGGCCATGATCACGTGACTGAGCATGCACTGTTCACGTGGCTGATCACACACCTATCACGTGACTGATCATGCACTGATACCGTGACTGAGCAAGGACTGATCACATGACTATCATGTAGTGATCAGGTGACTTAATGGCTCTGATCATGTGACTGATCATGCGCTGATCATGTTTGCTATCATACACTGATCATTTGCCTCTGGAGGCAAGAGGTGAATAGGCACGAATCTAACAGTCAGCAGGCAATAATCATGGAACTCAGGTGTGAGGAATCATGCTGCTCAGCTGGCAATTGTCAAGCAGATGACAGGCAGGAATCATGCAGCTCAGCTGGCAATTTCAAGCAGATGAGCAGACAGTAATCACGCAGCTCAGCAGGCCCTTATCACGTGACTGAGCATGCACAATTCACGTGGCTGATCATACACGGATCACGTGATGATCATGCACTGATCACTTGGATATCATGCACTGATCACGTGGTTGATCATACACTGTTCACGTGTCTGACCATGCACTGATCATGTGGCTGATCATACACTGCTCAGGTAACTGATCATGCACTGATCACGTGGCTATCATGCACTGATCACGTGGCTGAACATGCACTGTTCACGTGGCTGATCACACACCTGTCACGTGACATATCATGCACTGATCACGTGGCTGATCATACTTTGCTCACGTAACTGATCATGCACACATCACGTGGCTATCATGCACTGCTCACGTGGCTGTCATGGAATGATCACGTAGCTACCATATACTGGTCACGTGACTGATCATGCACACATCACGTCAATGATCATGCACTGTTCAAGTGACTGATCATGTACTGATCACGTGACTGATCATGAACTGATCACGTGGCTATCATGCTTTGCTCCCGTGGCTGATCATGCAAGGATCACGTAGCAACCATGTACGGGTCACGTGACTGATCATGCACTGATCACGTAATTGATCCTGCACTGATCACGTGGCTCATCATGCACTGATCACGTGACTGATCACACATGTATCACGTGACTGATCATGCACTGATCACGTGGCTGTCATGCACTGATCATGTGGCTATCATGCACTGATCACGTGGCTAGCATGCACTCATCACGTGGCTGATCACGCAATGATCACGTAGCTACCATGTACTGGTCATGTGACTGATCATGCACTGATCACGTAATTGATCCTGCACTGATCACATGGCTCATCACGCACTGATCCGGTGGCTGATCACACGGATCACGTGACTGATCATGTACAGATCACGTAAATAATCATGAAATGATCACGTGGCTATCCTGCACTGATCACGTGGATAACATGCACTGATCACGTGGCTATCATGCACTGATCACGTGGCTGATCATGCAATGATCACGTAGCTGCCATGCACTGGTCACGTGTCTGATCATCCACTGATCAGGTAATTGATCATGCACTGATTATGTGACTGATCATGCAGAGATCACGTGACTGATCATGCACAGATCACGTGACTGATCATGCACTGATCACGTGGCTATCATGCACTGATCACGTGGCTATCATGCACTGATCACGTGGCTGATCATGCAATGATCACATAGCTACCATGCACTGGTCACGTGACTGATCATGCACTGATCAGGTAATTGATCATGCACTGATCACGTGACTGATCATGCACAGATCACGTGACTGATCATGCACAGATCACGTGACTGATCATGCCCTGATCACGTGGCTCTCATGCACTGCTCACGTGGCTGATCATGCAATGATCACGCTACCATGTACTGGTCACATAACTGATCATGCACTGATCACATAATTGATCATGCACTGATCACCTGGCTTATCATGCATTGATTATGTGAATGATCATGTGCTGATCATGTTTGGTGTCACACACTGATCATGTGCCTCTGGAGGCAATGAACATAGAGCTGAGTAGGCAGGAATCAGTCAGCAGGCTATAATCATGGAACTCAGCTCTGAGAAATCATGCCGCTCAGCTGGCAATAATCAAGTAGATGAGCAGGCAGGAACTACGCAGCACAGGTGGCAATTGTCAAGGAGATGACAGGCAGGAATCGTGCAGCTCAGCTGGAAATTGCCAAGCAGATGAGCAGAAAGTAATCACGCAGCTCAGCAGGCCCTGATCACGTGACTGAGCATGCACTGTTCACGTGGCTGATCACACACCTATCACGTGACTGATCATACACTGATCACTTGACTGATCATGCACTGACCACGTGGCTATCAGGCACTGATCACTTGGCTGACATACACTGATCACGTGCCTGGTAATGCACTGATCACGTGGCTGATCATGTACTGATCACGTGACTGAACATGCACTGATCTCGTGTCTGATCATGCACTGATCACGTGGCTATCATGCACTGCTCACGTGGCTGATCATGCGATGATCACGCAGCTACCATGTACTGGTCACATGACTGATCATGCACTGATCACGTGACTGATCATGGAGTGATCACGTGGCTATCATGCACTACTCACGTGGCAGATCATGCAATGATCATGTAGCTACCATTTAGAGGTCACGTGAATTATCATACACCCATCAGGTGACTGATCATGCACTGATCACGTGGCTACCATGCACTGATCACGAGACTGATCATGCACTGATCACGTCTATATCATGCACTGATCACATGACTGCCCATGCACTGATCACGTGGGTGATCATACACTAATCATGTGACAGATCGTGCACTAATCACGTGGCTGATCATGCACTGATACCGTGACTGAGCATGGACTGATCACATGACTATCATGTAGTGATCACGTGACTTAATGGCGCTGATCATGTGACTGATCATGCGCTGATCATGTTTGCTATCATACACTGATCATGTGCCTCTGGAGGCAATAAACAAAGAGCTGAGTAGGCACGAATCAAACAGTCAGCAGGCAATAATCATGGAACTCAGGTGTGAGGAATCATGCTGCTCAGCTGGCAATAATCAAGCAGCTGAGCAGGCAGGAATTACGCAGCACAGCTGGCAATTATCAAGCAGATGACAGGCAGGAATCGTGCAGCTCAGCTGGCAATTGTCAAGCAGATGAGCAGAGAGTAATCACGCAGCTCAGCAGGCCCTGATCACGTGACTGAGCATGCACTGTTCACGTGGCTGATCATACACTGATCACGTGATGATCATGCACTGATCACTTGGATATCATGCACTGACCACGTGGCTGATCATACACTGTTCACGTGTGTGACCATGCACTGATCACGTGGCTGATCATACACTGCTCACGTAACTGATCATGCCTGTTCACGTGGCTATCATGCACTGAATACGTGGCTGATCATGCACTGTTCACGTGGCTGATCACACACCTGTCACGTGACATATCATGCACTGATCAAGTGGCAGGCATGCACTGATCACGTGGCTGATCATACTCTGCTCACGTAACTCAGCATGCACACATCACGTTTCTATCATGCACTGCTCACGTGGCTCGTCACGGAATGATCACGTAGCTACCATATACTGGTCACCTGACTGATCATGCACGGATCACGTAAATGATCATGCACTGTTCACGTGCCTGATCATGTACTGATCACGTGACTGATCATGCACTGATCACGTGTCTGATCATGCACTTATCACGTAATTGATCATGCACTTATCATTTGGCTGATCATGCACTGATCACTTGGTTGATCATGCACTGATCACGTGACTGATCATGCACTGATCTCGTGTCTGATCATGCACTGATCACGTGGCTATCATGCACTGATCACGTGGCTATCATGCACTGATCACTTGGCTGGACATATACTGATCATGTGCCTGGTCCTGCACTGATCACGTGGCTGATCATGCACTGATCACGTGACTGATCATGCACTGATCTCGTGTCTGATCATGCACTGATCACGTGGCTCTCATGCACTGCTCACGTGGCTGATCATGCCATGATCACGCAGCTACCATGTACTGGTCACATGACTGAACATGCACTGATCACGTGACTGATCATGCAGTGATCACGTGGCTATCGTGCACTACTCACGTGGCTGATCATGCAATGATCATGTAGCTACCATATACAGGTCACGTGAATGATCATGCACCCATCAGGTGACTGATCATGCACTGATCACGTAATTGATCATGCACTGATCACGTGGCTGATCATGCACTGATCACGTGGCTGATCATCCACTGATCACGTGACTGATCATGCACTGATCACGTGACTGATCATTCATTGATCACGTGGCTATCATGCACTGATCACTTGGCTGGTCATACACTGATCACGTGCCTGGTCATGCACAGATTACATGACTGATCATGCACTGAACACGTGATTGATCATGCACTGGTCACGTGGCTATCATGCACTACTCACGTGGCTGATCATGCAATGATCATGTAGCTACCATGTACCGGTCAGGTGACTGATCATACACCCATTAGGTGACGGATCATGCACTGATCACGTTGCTGATCATACACTGACCACCTGCCTGGTCATGCACAGATCACGTGACAAATCATGAACTGATCACATAGCTATCATGAAATGATCATCTGGCTGATCATGCACTGATCACGTGGCTGATCATGCACTGATACCGTGACTGAGCATGGACTGATCACATGACTATCATGTAGTGACCACGTGACTTAATGGCGCTGATCATGTGACTGATCATGCGCTGATCATGTTTGCTATCATACACTGATCATGTGCCTCTGGAGGCAATAAACAAAGAGCTGAGTAGGCACGAATCAAACAGTCAGCAGGCAATAATCATGGAACACAGGTGTGAGGAATCATGCTGCTCAGCTGGCAATAATCAAGCAGCTGAGCAGGCAGGAATTACGCAGCACAGCTGGCAATTGTCAAGCAGATGACAGGCAGGAATCGTGCAGCTCAGCTGGCAATTGTCAAGCAGATGAGCAGACAGTAATCACGCAGCTCAGCAGGCCCAGATCACGTGACTGAGCATGCACTGTTCACGTGGCTGATCATACACTGATCACGTGATGATCAGGCACTGATCACTTGGATATCATGCAATGATCACGAGACTGATCATGCACTGTTCACGTCTATATCATGCACTGATCACATGACTGCCCATGCACTGATCACGTGGATGATCATACACTAATCTTGTGACAGATCATGCACTGATCACGTGACTGATCACACACGTATCACATGACTGATCATGCACTGATCACGTGGCTATCATGCATTGATCACGTGGCTATCATGCATTGATCACGTGGCTGATCATACACTGTTCACGTGTCTGACCATGCACTGAACACGTGGCTGATCATACACTGCTCACGTAACTGATCATGCACTGATCACGTGGCTATCATGCACTGATCACGTGGCTGAACATGCACTGTTCACGTGGCTGATCACACACCTGTCACGTGACATATCATGCACTGATCACGTGGCACTCATGCACTGATCACGTGGCTGATCATACTCTGCTCACGTAACTCATGCACCCATCACGTGGCTATCATGCACTGCTCACGTGGCTCGTCATGGAATGATCACGTAGCAACCATATACTGGTAACGTGACTGATCATGCAAAGATCACGTAAATGATCATGCACTGTTCACGTGACTGATCATGTACTGATCACGTGACTGATCATGCACTGATCACGTGGCCATCATGCTCTGCTCACGTGGCTGATCATGCACCGATCACGTAGCAACCATGTACTGGTCACGTGACTGATCATGCACTGATCACGTAATTGATCCTGCACTGATCAAGTGGCTGATCACACATGTATCACGTGACTGATCATGCACTGATCACGTGGCTCTCAAGCACTGATCACGTGGCTGTCATGCACTGATCACGTGGATATCATGCACTGATCATGTGGCTGATCACACACGTATCACATGACTGATCATGCACTGATCACGTGGCTATCATGCACTGATCACGTGGCTATCATGCACTGGTCATGTGGCTGATCAGGCAATGATCACGTAGCTACCATGTACTGGTCACGTGACTGATCATGCACTGATCACGTAATTGATCATGCACTGATCATGTGGCTGATCATGCACTGATCACGTGGCTGATCATGCACTGATCACGTAACTGATCATGCACTGATCACGTGGCTATCATGCACTGATCACGTGGCTGAACATGCACTGATCACGTGACTGATCATGCACTGATCACGTGACTGATCATGCACTGATCACGTGGCTATCATGCACTCCTCACGTGGCTGATCATGCCATGTTCACGCAGCTACCATGTACTTGTCACATGACTGATCATGCACTGATCACATGACTGATCATGCAGTGATCGCGTGGCTATCATGAACTACTCACGTGGCTGATCATGCAATGATCATGTAGCTACCATGTACAGGTCACGTGAATGATCATACACCCATCAGGTGACTGATCATGCACTGATCACGTGGCTATCATGCACTGATCACGAGACTGATCAAGCACTGTTCACGTCTATATCATTCACTGATCCCATGAATACACGTGCACTGATCACGTGGATGATCATACACTAATCTTGTGACAGATCATGCACTGATCACGTGGCTGATCATGCACTGATACCGTGACTGAGCATGGACTGATCCCAAGACCATCATGTAGTGATCACGTGACTTAATGGCGCTGATCATGTGACTGATCATGCGCTGATCATGTTTGCTATAATACACTGATCATGTGCCTCTGGAAACAATAAACAAAGAGCTGAGTAGGCACGAATCAAACAGTCAGCAGGCAATAATCATGGAACTCAGCTGTGAGGAATCATGCTGCTTAGCTGGCAATAATCAAGCAGCTGAGCAGGCAGGAATTACGCAGCACAGCTGGCAATTGTCAAGCAGATGACAGGCAGGAATCGTGCAGCTCAGCTGGCAATTGTCAAGCAGATGAGCAGACAGTAATCACGCAGCTCAGCAGGCCCAGATCACGTGACTGAGCATGCACTGTTCACGTGGTTGATCATACACTGATCACGTGTCTGATCATGCACTGATCACGTGGCTGATCATGCACTGATCACGTGGCTGATCATGCACTGATCACGTGGCTGATCATGCACTGATCACGTGGCTGATCATGCACTGATCACGTGGCTGATCATGCACTGATCACGTGACTATCATGCACTGATCACGTGGCACTCATGCACTGATCACGTGGCTGATCATACACTGATCACGTAACTGATCATGCACTGATCACGTGGCTGATCATGCACTGATCACGTGGCTGATCATACACTGTCACGTGACATATCATGCACTGATCACGTGGCACTCATGCACTGATCACGTGGCTGATCATACACTGATCACGTAACTCATGCACTGATCACGTGGCTATCATGCACTGCTCACGTGGCTGATCATGCAATGATCACGTAGCAACCATATACTGGTCACGTGACTGATCATGCACTGATCACGTGGCTGATCATGCACTGATCACGTGACTGATCATGCACTGATCACGTGACTGATCATGCACTGATCACGTGACTGATCATGCACTGATCACGTGGCTGATCATGCACTGATCACGTGGCTGATCACACATGATCACGTGACTGATCATGCACTGATCACGTGGCTGATCATGCACTGATCACGTGGCTGATCATGCACTGATCACGTGGCTATCATGCACTGATCACGTGGCTGATCACACACGTATCACGTGACTGATCATGCACTGATCACGTGGCTATCATGCACTGATCACGTGGCTATCATGCACTGATCACGTGGCTGATCATGCACTGATCACGTGGCTACCATGTACTGATCACGTGACTGATCATGCACTGATCACGTGGCATCATGCACTGATCACGTGGCTGATCATACACTGATCACGTAACTGATCATGCACTGATCACGTGGCTATCATGCACTGATCACGTGGCTGATCATGCACTGATCACGTGGCTGATCACACACTGTCACGTGACATATCATGCACTGATCACGTGGCACTCATGCACTGATCACGTGGCTGATCATGCACTGATCACGTAACTCATGCACTCATCACGTGGCTATCATGCACTGATCACGTGGCTGATCATGCAATGATCACGTAGCTACCATGTACTGGTCACGTGACTGATCATGCACTGATCACGTAATTGATCATGCACTGATCACGTGGCTGATCATGCACTGATCACGTGGCTGATCATCACTATCACGTGACTGATCATGCACTGATCACGTGACTGATCATGCACTGATCACGTGGCTATCATGCACTGATCACGTGGCTATCATGCACTGATCACGTGGCTGATCATGCACTATCACGTGACTGATCATGCACTGATCACGTGGCTATCATGCACTGATCACGTGGCTATCATGCACTGATCACGTGGCTGATCATGCACTGATCACGTAGCTACCATGCACTGATCACGTGACTGATCATGCACTGATCACGTAATTGATCATGCACTGATCACGTGACTGATCATGCACTGATCACGTGACTGATCATGCACTGATCACGTGGCTATCATGCACTGATCACGTGGCTGATCATGCACTGATCACGCAGCTACCATGCACTGATCACGTGACTGATCATGCACTGATCACGTAATTGATCATGCACTGATCACGTGGCTTATCATGCACTGATCATGTGACTGATCATGTGCTGATCATGTTTGGTGTCACACTGATCATGTGCCTCTGGAGGCAATGAACATAGAGCTGAGTAGGCAGGAATCAGTCAGCAGGCTATAATCATGGAACTCAGCTCTGAGAAATCATGCTGCTCAGCTGGCAATAATCAAGTAGCTGAGCAGGCAGGAATTACGCAGCACAGGTGGCAATTGTCAAGCAGATGACAGGCAGGAATCGTGCAGCTCAGCTGGAAATTGTCAAGCAGATGAGCAGACAGTAATCACGCAGCTCAGCAGGCCATGATCACGTGACTGAGCATGCACTGTTCACGTGGCTGATCACACACTGATCACGTGACTGATCATGCACTGATACCGTGACTGATCATGGACTGATCACATGACTATCATGCACTGATCACGTGACTTAATGGCACTGATCATGTGACTGATCATGCGCTGATCATGTTTGCTATCATACACTGATCATTTGCCTCTGGAGGCAAGAGGTGAATAGGCACGAATCTAACAGTCAGCAGGCAATAATCATGGAACTCAGGTGTGAGGAATCATGCTGCTCAGCTGGCAATTGTCAAGCAGATGACAGGCAGGAATCATGCAGCTCAGCTGGCAATTGTCAAGCAGATGAGCAGACAGTAATCACGCAGCTCAGCAGGCCCTGATCACGTGACTGAGCATGCACTGTCACGTGGCTGATCATACACTGATCACGTGATGATCATGCACTGATCACGTGGATATCATGCACTGATCACGTGGCTGATCATGCACTGATCACGTGTCTGACCATGCACTGATCACGTGGCTGATCATACACTGCTCACGTAACTGATCATGCACTGATCACGTGGCTATCATGCACTGATCACGTGGCTGATCATGCACTGTTCACGTGGCTGATCACACACTGTCACGTGACATATCATGCACTGATCACGTGGCTGATCATACACTGATCACGTAACTGATCATGCACTGATCACGTGGCTATCATGCACTGCTCACGTGGCTGTCATGGAATGATCACGTAGCTACCATATACTGGTCACGTGACTGATCATGCACTGATCACGTGAATGATCATGCACTGATCACGTGACTGATCATGCACTGATCACGTGACTGATCATGCACTGATCACGTGGCTATCATGCACTGCTCACGTGGCTGATCATGCACTGATCACGTAGCAACCATGTACTGGTCACGTGACTGATCATGCACTGATCACGTAATTGATCATGCACTGATCACGTGGCTCATCATGCACTGATCACGTGGCTGATCACACATGTATCACGTGACTGATCATGCACTGATCACGTGGCTGATCATGCACTGATCACGTGGCTATCATGCACTGATCACGTAGCTATCATGCACTGATCACGTGGCTGATCATGCACTGATCACGTAGCTACCATGCACTGATCACGTGACTGATCATGCACTGATCACGTGATTGATCATGCACTGATCACGTGGCTGATCATGCACTGATCACGTGGCTGATCACACACGTATCACGTGACTGATCATGCACTGATCACGTGACTGATCATGCACTGATCACGTGGCTATCATGCACTGATCACGTGGATGATCATGCACTGATCACGTGGCTATCATGCACTGATCACGTGGCTGATCATGCACTGATCACGTAGCTGCCATGCACTGATCACGTGGCTGATCATGCACTGATCACGTGACTGATCATGCACTGATCACGTGACTGATCATGCACTGATCACGTGACTGATCATGCACTGATCACGTGACTGATCATGCACTGATCACGTGGCTGATCATGCACTGATCACGTGGCTATCATGCACTGATCACGTGGCTGATCATGCAATGATCACGTAGCTACCATGCACTGATCACGTGACTGATCATGCACTGATCACGTAATTGATCATGCACTGATCACGTGACTGATCATGCACTGATCACGTGACTGATCATGCACTGATCACGTGACTGATCATGCACTGATCACGTGGCTATCATGCACTGATCACGTGGCTGATCATGCACTGATCACGCAGCTACCATGCACTGATCACATGACTGATCATGCACTGATCACGTAATTGATCATGCACTGATCACGTGGCTTATCATGCACTGATCATGTGACTGATCATGTGCTGATCATGTTTGGTGTCACACACTGATCATGTGCCTCTGGAGGCAATGAACATAGAGCTGAGTAGGCAGGAATCAGTCAGCAGGCTATAATCATGGAACTCAGCTCTGAGAAATCATGCTGCTCAGCTGGCAATAATCAAGTAGATGAGCAGGCAGGAATTACGCAGCACAGGTGGCAATTGTCAAGCAGATGACAGGCAGGAATCGTGCAGCTCAGCTGGCAATTGTCAAGCAGATGAGCAGACAGTAATCACGCAGCTCAGCAGGCCCTGATCACGTGACTGATCATGCACTGATCACGTGGCTGATCATACACTGATCACGTGACTGATCATGCACTGATCATTGACTGATCATGCACTGATCACGTGGCTATCATGCACTGATCACGTGGCTGACATACACTGATCACGTGCCTGATCATGCACTGATCACGTGGCTGATCATGCACTGATCACGTGACTGATCATGCACTGATCACGTGTCTGATCATGCACTGATCACGTGGCTATCATGCACTGCTCACGTGGCTGATCATGCATGATCACGCAGCTACCATGTACTGGTCACATGACTGATCATGCACTGATCACGTGACTGATCATGGAGTGATCACGTGGCTATCATGCACTACTCACGTGGCAGATCATGCAATGATCATGTAGCTACCATTTAGAGGTCACGTGAATTATCATACACCCATCAGGTGACTGATCATGCACTGATCACGTGGCTACCATGCACTGATCACGAGAATGATCATGCACTGATCACGTCTATATCATGCACTGATCACATGACTGCCCATGCACTGATCACGTGGGTGATCATACACTAATCATGTGACAGATCGTGCACTAATCACGTGGCTGATCATGCACTGATACCGTGACTGAGCATGGACTGATCACATGACTATCATGTAGTGATCACGTGACTTAATGGCGCTGATCATGTGACTGATCATGCGCTGATCATGTTTGCTATCATACACTGATCATGTGCCTCTGGAGGCAATAAACAAAGAGCTGAGTAGGCACGAATCAAACAGTCAGCAGGCAATAATCATGGAACTCAGGTGTGAGGAATCATGCTGCTCAGCTGGCAATAATCAAGCAGCTGAGCAGGCAGGAATTACGCAGCACAGCTGGCAATTATCAAGCAGATGACAGGCAGGAATCGTGCAGCTCAGCTGGCAATTGTCAAGCAGATGAGCAGAGAGTAATCACGCAGCTCAGCAGGCCCTGATCACGTGACTGAGCATGCACTGTTCACGTGGCTGATCATACACTGATCACGTGATGATCATGCACTGATCACTTGGATATCATGCACTGACCACGTGGCTGATCATACACTGTTCACGTGTGTGACCATG
Source organism: Bos javanicus (assembly GCF_032452875.1). Lineage (NCBI taxonomy): Eukaryota > Metazoa > Chordata > Mammalia > Artiodactyla > Bovidae > Bos > Bos javanicus. The sequence continues at coordinate 282,919 of NW_026893800.1, forward strand.
CACTGATCACGTGGCTGATCATACACTGCTCACGTAACTGATCATGCCTGTTCACGTGGCTATCATGCACTGAATACGTGGCTGATCATGCACTGTTCACGTGGCTGATCACACACCTGTCACGTGACATATCATGCACTGATCACGTGGCACGCATGCACTGATCACGTGGCTGATCATACTCTGCTCACGTAACTCATCATGCACACATCACGTTTCTATCATGCACTGCTCACGTGGCTCGTCACGGAATGATCACGTAGCTACCATATACTGGTCACGTGACTGATCATGCTCGGATCACGTAAATGATCATGCACTGTTCACGTGCCTCATCATGTACTGATCACGTGACTGATCATGCACTGATCACGTGTCTGATCATGCACTTATCACGTAATTGATCATGCACTTATCATTTGGCTGATCATGCACTGATCACGTGGTTGATCATGCACTGATCACGTGACTGATCATGCACTGATCTCGTGTCTGATCATGCACTGATCACGTGGCTATCATGCACTGATCACGTGGCTATCATGCACTGATCACTTGGCTGGACATATACTGATCATGTGCCTGGTCCTGCACTGATCACGTGGCTGATCATGCACTGATCACGTGACTGATCATGCACTGATCTCGTGTCTGATCATGCACTGATCACGTGGCTATCATGCACTGCTCACGTGGCTGATCATGCCATGATCACGCAGCTACCATGTACTGGTCACATGACTGAACATGCACTGATCACGTGACTGATCATGCAGTGATCACGTGGCTATCGTGCACTACTCACGTGGCTGATCATGCAATGATCATGTAGCTACCATATACAGGTCACGTGAATGATCATACACCCATCAGGTGACTGATCATGCACTGATCACGTAATTGATCATGCACTGATCACGTGGCTGATCATGCACTGATCACGTGGCTGATCATCCACTGATCACGTGACTGATCATGCACTGATCACGTGACTGATCATTCATTGATCACGTGGCTATCATGCACTGATCACTTGGCTGGTCATACACTGATCACGTGCCTGGTCATGCACAGATTACATGACTGATCATGCACTGAACACGTGATTGATCATGCACTGGTCACGTGGCTATCATGCACTACTCACGTGGCTGATCATGCAATGATCATGTAGCTACCATGTACCGGTCAGGTGACTGATCATACACCCATTAGGTGACGGATCATGCACTGATCACGTTGCTGATCATACACTGACCACCTGCCTGGTCATGCACAGATCACGTGACAAATCATGAACTGATCACATAGCTATCATGAAATGATCATCTGGCTGATCATGCACTGATCACGTGGCTGATCATGCACTGATACCGTGACTGAGCATGGACTGATCACATGACTATCATGTAGTGACCACGTGACTTAATGGCGCTGATCATGTGACTGATCATGCGCTGATCATGTTTGCTATCATACACTGATCATGTGCCTCTGGAGGCAATAAACAAAGAGCTGAGTAGGCACGAATCAAACCGTCAGCAGGCAATAATCATGGAACTCAGGTGTGAGGAATCATGCTGCTCAGCTGGCAATAATCAAGCAGCTGAGCAGGCAGGAATTACGCAGCACAGCTGGCAATTGTCAAGCAGCTGACAGGCAGGAATCATGCAGCTCAGCTGGCAATTGTCAAGCAGATGAGCAGACAGTAATCACGCAGCTCAGCAGGCCCAGATCACGTGACTGAGCATGCACTGTTCACGTGGCTGATCACACACGTATCACGTGACTGATCATGCACTGATCATGTGACTGATCATGCACTGATCACGTGGCTATCATGCACTGATCACTTGGCTGGACATACACTGATCACGTGCCTGGTCATGCACTGATCACGTGGCTGATCATGCACTGATCACGTGACTGATCATGCACTAACCATGTAATTGATCATGCACTGCTCATGTGGCTGATCATGCGATGATCACGCAGCTACCATGTACTGGTCACATGACTGATCATGCACTGATCACATAATTGATCATGCGCTGATCACCTGGCTTATCATGCATTGATTATGTGACTGATCATGTGCTGATCATGTTTGGTGTCACACACTGATCATGTGCCTCTGGAGGCAATGAACATAGAGCTGAGTAGGCAGGAATAAGTCAGCAGGCTATAATCATGGAACTCAGCTCTGAGAAATCATGCTGCTCAGCTGGCAATAATCAAGTAGATGAGCAGGCAGGAATTACGCAGCACAGGTGGCAATTGTCAAGGAGATGACAGGCAGGAATCGTGCAGCTCAGCTGGAAATTGTCAAGCAGATGAGCAGACAGTAATCACGCAGCTCAGCAGGCCCTGATCACGTGACTGAGCATGCACTGTTCACGTGGATGATCACATACGTATCACGTGACTGATCATGCACTGATCACGTGACTTATTATGCACTGATCACGTGGCTATCATGCACTGATCACTTGGCTGGACATACACTGATCACGTGCCTGGTCATGCACTGATCATGTGACTGATCATGCACTGATCACGTAGCTATCTTGCACTGATCAATTGGCTGATCATATACTCATCTCGTGCCTGGTCATGCACTGATCACGTGGCTGATCATGCACTGATCACGTGACTGATCATGCACTGATCTCGTGTCTGATCATGCACTGATCACGTGGCTATCATGCACTGCTCACGTGGCTGATCATGCGATGATCACGCAGCTACCATGTACTGGTCAAATGACTGATCATGCACTGATCACGTGACTGATCATGCAGTGATCACGTGGCTATCGTCCAGTACTCACGTGGCTGATCATGCAATGATCATGTAGCTACCATGTACAGGTTACGTGAATGATCATACACCCATCAGGTGACTGATCATGCACTGATCACGTAATTGATCATGCACTGATCACGTGGCTGATCATGCACTGATCACGTGGCTGATCATCCACTGATCACGTGACTGATCATGAACTGATCACGTGACTGATCATGCACTGATCACGTGGCTATCATGCACTGATCACTTGGCTGGTCATACACTGATCACGTGCCTGGTCATGCACAGATTACATGACTGATCATGCACTGAACACGTGATTGATCATGCACTGATCACGTGGCTATCATGCACTAATCATGTGGCTATCATGCACTGATCAAGTAGCTATCATGCACTGATCACGTGGCTGATCACGCAATGATCACGTAGCTACCATGTACTGGTCATGTGACTGATCATGCACTGATCACGTAATTGATCCTGCACTGATCACGTGGCTCATCATGCACTGATCACGTGACTGATCACACATGTATCACGTGACTGATCATGCACTGATCACGTGGCTCTCATGCACTGATCATGTGGCTATCATACACTGATAAAGTAGCTATCATGCACTGATCACGTGGCTGATCACGCAATGATCACGTAGCTACCATGTACTGGTCATGTGACTGATCATGCACTGATCACGTAATTGATCCTGCACTGATCACATGGCTCATCACGCACTGATCCGGTGGCTGATCACACACGTATCACGTGACTGATCATGTACAGATCACGTAAATAATCATGAAATGATCACGTGGCTATCCTGCACTGATCACGTGGATAACATGCACTGATCACGTGGCTGATCACACACGTATCACGTGACTGATCATGCACTGATCACGTGGCTATCATGCACTGATCACGTAGCTGCCATGCACTGGTCACGTGTCTGATCATGCACTGAACAGGTAATTGATCATGCACTGATCATGTGACTGATCATGTAGAGATCACGTGACTGATCATGCACAGATCACGTGACTGATCATGCACTGATCACGTGGCTATCATGCACTGATCACGTGGCTATCATGCACTGATCACGTGGCTATCATGCACTGCTCACGTGGCTGATCATGCAATGATCACGCAGCTACCATGTACTTGTCACATGACTGATCATGCACTGGTCACATAATTGATCATGCACTGATCACCTGGCTTATCATGCATTGATCATGTGACTGATCATGTGCTGATCATGTTTGGTGTCACACAATGATCATGTGCCTCTGGAGGCAATGAACATAGAGTTGAGTAGGCAGGAATCAGTCAGCAGGCTATAATCATGGAATTCACCTCTGAGAAATTATGCTGCTGAGCTGGCAATAATCAAGTAGATGAGCAGGCAGGAATTACGCAGCACAGGTTGCAATTGTCAAGCAGCTGACAGGCAGGAATCGTGCAGCTCAGCTGGCAATTGTCAAGCAGATGAGCAGACAGTAATCACGCAGCTCAGCAGGCCCTGATCACGTGACTGAGCATGCACTGTTCACCTGGCTGATCACAAACGTATCACGTGACTGATCATGCACTGATCATGTGACTGATCATGCACTGATCACGTGGCTATCATGCACTGATCACTTGGCTGGATATACACTGATCACGTGCCTGGTCATGCACTGATCATGTGACTGATCATGCACTGATCACGTGACTTATCATGCACTGATCACGTGGCTATCATGCACTGATCACTTGGGTGGACATACACTGATCACATGCCTGGTCATGCACTGATCATGTGACTGATCATGCACTGATCACGTAGCTATCTTGCACTGATCAATTGGCTGATCATATACTCATCACGTGCCTGGTCATGCACTGATCACATAGCTATCATGAAATGATCACCTGGCTGATCATGCACTGATCACGTGGCTGATCATGCACTGATACCGTGACTGAGCATGGACTGATCAAATGACTATCATGTAGGGATCACGTGACTTAATGGCTCTGATCATGTGACTGATCATGCGCTGATCATGTTTGCTATCATACACTGATCATTTGCCTCTGGAGGCAATAAACAAAGAGCTGAGTAGGCACGAATCAAACAGTCAGCAGGCAATAATCATGGAACTCAGGTGTGAGGAATCATTCTGCTCAGCTGGCAATAATCAAGCAGCTGAGCAGGCAGGAATTACGCAGCACAGCTGGCAATTGTCAAGCAGATGACAGGCAGGAAACATGCAGCTCAGGTGGCAATTGTCAAGCAGATGAGCAGACTGTAATCACGCAGCTCAGCAGGCCCTTATCACGTGACTGAGAACGCACTATTCACGTGGCTGATCATACACTGATCACGTGATGATCATGCACTGATCCCTTGGATATCATGCACTCATCACGTGGTTGATCATACACTGTTCACGTGTCTGACCATGCACTGGTCACGTGGCTGATCATACACTGCTCAAGTAACTGATCATGCACTGATCACGTGGCTGAACATGCACTTTTCACGTGGCTGATCACACACCTGTCACGTGACATATCATGCACTGATCACGTAGCACTCATGCACTGAATACGTGGCTGATCATACTCTACTCATGTTACTGATCATGCACACATCACGTGGCTATCATGCACTGCTCACGTGGCTCGTCATGGAATGATCACGTAGCAACCAGGTACTGCTCACGTGACTGATCATGCACTGATCACGTAATTGATCCTGCACTGATCACGTGGCTCATCATGCACTGATCACGTGCTGATCACACATGTATCACGTGACTGATCATGCACTGATCACGTGGCTCTCATGCACTGATCATGTGGCTACCATGCACTGATCACGTAGCTATCATGCACTGATCACGTGGCTGATCATGCAATGATCACGTAGCTGCCATGTACTGGTCATGTGACTGATCATGCACTGATCACGTAATTGATCCTGCACTGATCACATGGCTCATCAAGCACTGATCCGGTGGCTGATCACACACGTATCACGTGACTGACCATGTACAGATCACGTAAATAATCATGAAGTGATCACGTGGCTATCCTGCACTGATCACGTGGATAACATGCACTGATCACGTGGCTGATCACACACGTATCACGTGACTGATCATGCACTGATCACGTGGCTATCATGCACTGATCACGTGGCTATCATGCACTGATCACGTGGCTGATCATGCAATGATCACATAGCTACCATGCACTTGTCACGTGACTGATCATGCACTGATCAGGTAATTGATCATGCACTGATCACGTGACTGATCATGCACAGATCACGTGACTGATCATGCACAGATCACGTGGCTGATCATGCACTGATCACGTGGCTATCATGCACTGCTCACGTGGCTGATCATGCAATGATCACGCAGCTACCATGTACTGGTCACATAACTGATCATGCACTGATCACATAATTGATCAAGCACTGATCACCTGGCTTATCATGCATTGATTATGTGACTGATCATGTGCTGATCATGTTTGGTGTCACACACTGATCATGTGCCTCTGGAGGCAATGAACATAGAGCTGAGTAGGCAGGAATCAGTCAGCAGGCTATAATCATGGAACTCAGATCTGAGAAATCATGCTGCTCAGCTGGTAATAATCAAGTAGATGAGCAGGCAGGAATTACGGAGCACAGGTGGCAATTTTCAAGGAGATGACAGGCAGGAATCCTGCAGCTCAGCTGGAAATTGCCAAGCAGATGAGCAGACAGTAATCACGCAGCTCAGCAGGCCCTGATCACGTGACTGAGCATGCACTGTTCACGTGGCTGATCACACACGGATCACGTGATGATCATGCACTGATCACTTGGATATCATGCACTGATCACGTGGCCGAACATGCACTGTTCACGTGGCTGATCACACACGGATCACGTGATGATCATGCACTGATCACGTGGCTATCATGCACTGATCACGTGGCTGAACATGCACTGTTCACGTGGCTGATCACACACGGATCACGTGATGATCATGCACTGATCACGTGGCTATCATGCACTGATCACGTGGCTGAACATGCACTGTTCACGTGGCTGATCACACACCTGTCACGTGACATATCATGCACTGATCACGTGGCACTTATACACTGATCACGTGGCTGATCATACTCTGCTCACGTAACTGATCATGCACACATCACGTGGCTATCATGCACTGCTCACGTCGCTCGTCATGGAATGATCACGAAGCTACCATATACTGCTCACGTGACTGATCATGCACAGATCAAGTCAATGATCATGCACTGTTCAAGTGACTGATCATGCACTGATCATGTGGCTATCATGCTCTTCTCACGTGGCTGATCATGCAAGGATCACGTAAAAACCATGTACGGGTCACGTGACTGATCATGCACTGATCACGTAATTGATCCTGCACTGATCACGTGGCTCATCATGCACTGATCACGTGGCTGATCACACATGTATCACGTGACTGATCATGCACTGATCACGTGGCTCTCATGCACTGATAATGTGGCTATCATGCACTGATCACGTAGCTATCATGCACTGATCACGTGGCTGATCACGCAATGATCACGTAGCTAGCATGTACTGGTCATGTGACTGATCATGCACTGATCACGTAATTGATCCTGCACTGATCACATGGCTCATCACCCACTGATCCGATGGCTGATCACGCAGGTATCATGTGACTGACCATGTACAGATCACGTAAATAATCATGAAGTGATCACGTGGCTATCCTGCACTGATCACGTGGATAACATGCACTGATCACGTGGCTGATCACACACGTATCACGTGAAAGATCATGCACTGATCACGTGGCTATCATGCACTGATCACGTGGCTGATCACACACGTATCACGTGAATGATCATGCACTGATCACGTGGCTATCATGCACTGATCACGTGGCTGATCATGCAGTGATCACATAGCTACCATGCACTGGTCACGTGACTGATCATGCACTGATCAGGTAATTGATCATGCACTGATCACGTGACTGATCATACACAGATCACGTGACTGATCATGCACAGATCACGTGACTGATCATGCACTGATCACGTGGCTATCATGCACTGCTCACGTGGCTGATCATGCAATGATCACGCAGCTACCATGTACTGGTCACATGACTGATCATGCACTGATCACATAATTGATCATGCACTGATCACCTGGCTTATCATGCATTGATTATGTGACTGATCATGTGCTGATCATGTTTGGTGTCACACACTGATCATGTGCCTCTAGAGGCAATGAACATAGAGCTGAGTAGGCAGGAATCAGTCAGCAGGATATAATCATGGAACTCAGCTCTGAGAAATCATGCTGCTGAGCTGGCAATAATCAAGTAGATGAGCAGGCAGGAATTACGCAGCACAGGTGGCAATTGTCAAGGAGATGATAGGCAGGAATCGTGCAGCTCAGCTGGAAATTGTCAAGCAGATGAGCAGACAGTAATCACGCAGCTCAGCAGGCCCTGATCACGTGACTGAGCATGCACTGTTCACGTGGCTGATCAGACACGTATCACGTGACTGATCATGCACTGATCACGTGACTTATCATGCACTGATCACCTGGCTATCATGCACTGATCACTTGGCTGGACATACACTGATCACGTGCCTGGTAATGCACTGATCATGTGACTGATCATGCACTGATCACGTAGCTATCTTGCACTGATCACTTGGCTGATCATATACTCATCACGGGACTGATCGTGCACTGATCACGGCGCTATCATTCATTGACTACATGACTCCACATGCACTGATTACGTGGATGATCATGCACTGATCACGTGACTGACCACGCACTGATCACGTGACTGATCATGCACTGATCACATGGCTGATCATGCACTGATCACGAGGCAATCATACATTGCTCACGTGGCTGATCTGGCAATGATCACGTAGCTACGATATACTGGTCACGTGATTGATCATGCACTGAACACGTAATTTATCATGCACTGATCATGTGGCTGATCATGGACTGATCACGTGACTGATCATGCACTGATCACGTGGCTATCATGCACTGATCACTTGGCTGGACATACACTGATCACATGCCTGGTCATGCACTGATCACGTGGCTGATCATGCACTGATCACGTGACTGATCATGCACTGATCTCGTGTCTGATCATGCACTGATCACGTGGCTATCATGCACTGCTCACGTGGCTGATCATGCGATGATCACGCACCTACCATGTACTGGTCAAATGACTGATCATGCACTGATCACGTGACTGATCATGCAGTGATCACGTGGCTATCGTGCACTACTCACGTGGCTGATCATGCAATGATCATGTAGCTACCATGTACAGGTCACGTGAATGATCATACACCCATCAGGTGACTGATAATGCACTGATCACGTAATTGATCATGCAATGATCACGTGGCTGATCATGCACTGATCACGTGGCTGATCATCCACTGATCACGTGGCTATCATGCACTGATCACTTGGCTGGTCATACACTGATCACGTGCCTGGTCATGCACAGATTACATGACTGATCATGCACTGAACACGTGATTGATCATGCACTGATCACGTGGCTATCATGCACTACTCACGTGGCTGTTCTTGCAATGATCACGTAGCTACCATGTACCGGTCAGGTGACTGATCATACACCCATTAGGTGACGGATCATGCACTGATCACGTCGATGATCATACACTGACCACCTGCCTGGTCATGCACAGATCACGTGACAAATCATGAACTGATCACATAGCTATCATGAAATGATCACCTGGCTGATCATGCACTGATCACGTGGCTGATCATGCACTGATACCGTGACTGAGCATGGACTGATCACATGACTATCTTGTAGTGATCACGTGACTTAATGACTTTCATCATGTGACTGATCATGCGCTGATCATGTTTGCTATCATACACTGATCATGTGCCTCTGGAGGCAATAAACAAAGAGCTGAGTAGGCACGAATCAAACAGTCAGCAGGCAATAATCATGGAATTCAGGTGTGAGGAATCATGCTGCTCAGCTGGCAATAATCAAGCAGCTGAGCAGGCAGGAATTACGCAGCACAGCTGGCAATTCTCAAGCAGATGACAGGCAGGAAACATGCAGCTCAGCTGGCAATTGTCAAGCAGATGAGCAGTCAGTAATCACGCAGCTCAGCAGGCCCTTATCACGTGACTGAGAACGCACTATTCACGTGGCTGATCATACACTGATCACGTGATGATCATGCACTGATCACTTGGATATCATGCACTGATCACGTGGTTGATCATACACTGCTCAAGTAACTGATCATGCACTGATCACGTGGCTGAACATTCACTGTTCACGTGGCTGATCACACACCTGTCACGTGACATATCATGCACTGATCACGTGGCACTCATGCACTGAATACGTGGCAGATCATACTCTGCTCATGTTACTGATCATGCACACATCACGTGGCTATCATGCACTGCTCACGTGGCTCGTCATGGAATGATCACGTAGCAACCATGTACTGGTCACGTGACTGATCATGCACTGATCACGTAATTGATCCTGCACTGATCACGTGGCTCATCATGCACTGATCACGTGCTGATCACACATGTATCACGTGACTGATCATGCACTGATCACGTGGCTCTCATGCACTGATCATGTGGCTACCATGCACTGATCACGTAGCTATCATGCACTGATCACGTGGCTGATCATGCAATGATCACGTAGCAACCATGTACTGGTAACGTGACTCATCATGCACTGATCACGTAATTGATCCTGCACTGATCACTTGGGTCATCATGCACTGATCACGTGGCTGATCACACATGTATCACGTGACTGATCATGCACTGATCACGTGGCTCTCATGCACTGATCATGTGGCTATCATGCACTGATCACGTAGCTATCATGCACTCATCACGTGGCTGATCACGCAATGCTCACGTAGCTACCATGTACTGGTCATGTGACTGATCATGCACTGATCACGTAATTGATCCGGCACTGATCACATGGCTCATCACGCACTGATCCAGTGGCTTATCACACACGAATCACGTGAGTGATCATGTACAGATCACGTAAATAATCATGAAGTGATCACGTGGCTATCCTGCACTGATCACGTGGATAACATGCACTGATCCCGTGGCTGATCACACACGTATCACGTGACTGATCGTGCACTGATCACGTGACTATCATGCACTGATCACGTGGCTATCATGCACTGATCACGTGGCTGATCATGCAATGATCACGTAGCTACCATGCACTGGTCACGTGACTGATCATGCACTGATCAGGTAATTGATCATGCACTGATCACGTGACTGATCATGCACAGATCACGTGACTGATCATGCACAGATCACGTGATTGATCATGCACTGATCACGTGGCTATCATGCACTGCTCACGTGGCTGATCATGCAATGATCACGCAGCTACCATGTACTGGTCACATGACTGATCATGCACTGATCACATAATTGGTCATGCACTGATCACCTGGCTTATCATGCATTGATTATGTGACTGATCATGTGCTGATCATGTTTGGTGTCACACACTGATCATGTGCCTCTGGAGGCAATGAACATAGAGCTGAGTAGGCAGGAATCAGTCAGCAGGCTATAATCATGGAACTCACCTCTGAGAAATCATGCTGCTCAGCTGGCAATAATCAAGTAGATGAGCAGGCAGGAATTACGCAGCACAGGTGGCAATTGTCAAGGAGATGACAGGCAGGAATCATGCAGCTCAGCTGGAAATTGTCAAGCAGATGAGTAGACAGTAATCACGCAGCTCAGCAGGCCCTGATCACGTGACTGAGCATGCACTGTTCACGTGGCTGATCACACACCTATCACGTGACTAATCATGCACTGATCATGTGATTGATCATGCAGTGATCACGTGGCTATCATGCACTGATCACTTGGCTGGACATACACTGATCCCGTGCCTGGTCATGCACTGATCACGTGGCTGATCATGCACTGATCACGTGACTGATCATGCACTGATCTCGTGTCTGATCATGCACTGATCACGTGGCTATCATGCACTGCTCACGTGGCTGATCATTCGATGATCATGCAGCTACCATGTACTGGTCACATGACTGATCATGCACTGATCACGTGACTAATCATGCAGTGATCACGTGGATATCATGCACTACTCACGTGGCTGATCATGCAATGATCATGTAGCTACCATGTACAGGTCACGTGAATGATCATACACCCATCAGGTGACTGATCATGCACTGATCACGTGGGTGATCATACACTAATCATGTGACAGATCATGCACTGATCACGTGGATATAATGCACTGATCACGTGGCTGATCATGCACTGATACCATGACTGAGCATGGACTGATCACATGACTATCATGTAGTGATCACGTGACTTAATGGCGCTGATCATGTGACTGATCATGTGCTGATCATGTTTGCTATCATACACTGATCATGTGCCTCTGGAGGCAATAAACAAAGAGCTGAGTAGGCACGAATCAAACAGTCAGCAGGCAATAATCATGGAACTCAGCTGTGAGGAATCATGCTGCTCAGCTGGCAATAATCAAGCAGCTGAGCAGGCAGGAATTATGCAGCACAGCTGGCAATTGTCAAGCAGATGACAGGCAGGAATCGTGCAGCTCAGCTGGCAATTGTCAAGCAGATGAGCAGACAGGAATCACGCAGCTCAGCAGGCCCTGATCACGTGACTGAGCATGCACTGTTCACATGGCTGATCAAACACTGATCACGTGAATGATCATGCACTGATCACTTGGATATCATGCACTGATCATGTGACTGATCATGCACTGATCACGTGGCTATCATGCATTGATCACTTGGTTGGACATACACTGATCACGTGCCTGGTCATGCACTGATCACGTGGCTGATCATGCACTGATCACGTGACTGATCATGCACTGATCTCGTGTCTGATCATGCACTGATCACTTGGCTATCATGCACTGCTCACGTGGCTGATCATGCGATGATCACGCAGCTACCATGTACTGGTCACGTGACTGATCATGCGCTGATCACGAGACTGATCATGCAGTGATCATGTGGCTATCATGCACTACTCACGTGGCTGATCATGCAATGATCATGTAGCTACCATGTACAGGTCACTTGAATGATCATACACCCATCAGGTGACTGATCATGCACTGTTCACGTGGCTATCATGCACTGATCACGAGACTGATCATGCACTGATCACGTCTATATCATGCACTGTTCAAGTGACTGATCATGTACTGATCACGTGACTGATCATGCACTGATCACGTGGCTATCATGCTCTGCTCACGTGGCTGATCATGCAAGGATCACGTAGCAACCATGTACTGGTCACGTGACCGATCATGCACTGATCACGTAATTGATCATGCACTGATCACGTGGCTCATCATGCACTGATCACGTGGCTGATCACACATGTATCACGTGACTGATCATGCACTGAACACGTGGCTCTCATGCACTGATCACGTGGCTGATCATCCACTGATCACGTGACTGATCATGCACTGATCACGTGACTGATCATGCACTGATCACGTGGCTGATCATCCACTGATCACGTGACTGATCATGCACTGATCACGTGACTGATCATGCACTGATCACGTGGCTATCATGCACTGATCACTTGGCTGGTCATGCACAGGTTACATGACTGATCATGCACTGAACACGTGATTGATCATGCACTGATCACGTGGCTATCATGCACTACTCACGTGGCTGACCATGCAATGATCATGTAGCTACCATGTACCGGTCAGGTGACTGATCATACACCCATCAGGTGACGGATCATGCACTGATCACGTCGATGATCATACACTGACCACCTGCCTGGTCATGCACAGATCACGTGGCTGATCATGCACTGATCACGTGACTGATCATGCACTGATCACGTGGCTGATCATGCAATGATCACGTGTCTATCATGCACTGATCACTTGGCTGGACATACACTGATCACGTGCCTGGTCATGCACTGATCACGTGGCTGATCATGCACTGATCTCGTGACTGATCATGCACTGATCACGTGGCTATCCTGCACTGATCACCTGGCTATCATGCACAGATCACGTGACTGATCATGCACTGATCACGTGACTGATCATGCACTGATCACGTGGCTATCATGCACTGATCACTTGGCTGGACATACACTGATCACGTGCCTGGTCATGCACTGATCACGTGGCTGATCATGCACTGATCACGTGGCACTCATGCACTGATCACGTGGCTGATCATATTCTGCTCACGTAACTGATCATGCACACATCAGGTGGCTATCATGCACTTCTCACCTGGCTGGTCATGCAATGTTCACGTAACTACCATATATGGTCACGTGACTGATCATGCACAGATCACGTAAATGATCATGCACTGTTCACGTGACTGATTATGTACTGATCACGTGACTGATCACCCACTGATCACATGGCTATCATGCACTGCTCACGTGGCTGATCATGCAATGATCACGTAGCAACCATTTACTGGTCACGTGACTGATCATGCACTATTCACGTAATGAATCCTGCACTGATCACCTGACTCATCATGCACTGATCACGTGGCTGATCACACACGTATCACGTGACTGATCATGCACTGATCACGTGGCTATCATGCACTGTTCACGTGGCTGATCATGCAATGATCACCTAGCTACCATGCACTGATCACGTGACTGATCATGCACTGATTACGTGGCTGATCATGCAATGATCACGTAGCTACCATGGACTGGTCACCTGACTGATCATGTACAGATCACGTGACTGATCATGCACTGATCACGTGGATATCATGCACTGATCACGTGGCTGATCATGCAATGATCACGTAGCTACCATGCACTGATCACGTGACTGATCATGCACTGATCACGTGGCTGATCATGCAATGATCACGTAGCTACCATGGACTGGTCACGTGACTGATCATGCACTGATCACGTGGCTATCATGCACTGCTCACGTGGCTGATCATGCAATGATCATGCAGCTACCATGTACTGGTCACATGACTGATCATGCACTGATCACGTAATTGATCATGCACTGATCACCTGGCTTATCATGCATTGATCATGTGACTGATCATGTGCTGATCATGTTTGGTGTCACACCCTGATTATGTGCCTCTGGAGGCAAAGAATATAGAGCTGAGTAGGCAGGAAACAGTCAGCAGGCTATAATCATGGAACTCAGCTCTGAGAAATTATGCTGCTCAGCTATCAATAATCAAGTAGATGAGCAGGCAGGAATTACGCAACACAGGTGGCAATTGTCAAGGAGATGGCAGGCAGGAATCGTGCAGCTCAGCTGGCAATTGTCAAGCAGATGAGCAGACAGTAATCACGCAGCTCAGCAGGTCCTGATCACGTGACTGAGCATGCAGTGTTCACATGGCTGATCACTCACCTATCACGTGACTGATCATGCACTTATCACGTGGCTCTCATGCACTGATCACCTGGCTATCATGCACTGATCACGTGACTGATCATGCACTGATCACGTGGCTATCATGCCCTGATGACGTGGCTAATCATGCACTGATCATATGACTGATCATTCACTGATCACGTAGCTATCTTGCACTGATCACTTGGCTGATCATACACTCATCACGGGACTGATCGTGCACTGATCAAGGCGCTATCATGCATTGATTACATGACTCCACATGCAGTGATCACGTGGATGATCATGCACTGATCACGTGACTGACCATGCACTGATCACGTGACTGATCATGCACTGATCACGTGGCTATCATGCACTGATCACCTGGCTATCATGCACTGATCACGTGACTGATCATGCACTGATCACGTGACTGATCATGCACTGATCACGTGTCTATCATGCACTGATCACTTGGCTGGACATACACTGATCACGTGCCTGGTCATGCACTGATCACGTGGCTGATCATGCACTGATCAGGTGACTGATCATGCACTGATCACGTGGCTATCATGCACTGATCACCTGGCTATCACGCACAGATCACGTGACTGATCATGCACTGATCGCGTGACTGATCATGCACTGATCACGAGGCTATCATGCACTGATCACTTGGCTGGACATACACTGATTACGTGCCTGGTCATGCACTGATCACGTGGCTGATCATGCACTGATCACATGGATATCATGCACTGATCACGTGGCTGAACATGCACTGTTCACGCGGCTTATCAAAAACTTGTCACGTGACTGATCATGCACTGATCACGTGGCACTCATGCACTGATCACGTGGCTGATCATATTCTGCTCACGTAACTGATCATGCACACATCAGGTGGCTATCATGCACTTCTCACCTGGCTGGTAATGCAATGTTCACGTAACTACCATATATGGTCACGTGACTGATCATGCACAGATCACGAAAATGATCATGCACTGTTCACGTGACTGATTATGTACTGATCACGTGACTGATCACGCACTGATCACATGGCTATCATGCACTGCTCACGTGGCTGATCATGCAATGATCACGTAGCAACCATTTACTGGTCACGTGACTGATCATGCACTGTTCACGTAATGAATCCTGCACTGATCACCTGACTCATCATGCACTGATCACGTGGCTGATCATACACGTATCACGTGACTGATCATGCACTGATCACGTGGTTATCATGCACTGATCACGTGGATATCATGCACGGATCACGTGGCTGATCACACACGTATCACGTGACTGATCATGCACTGATCACGTGGCTATCATGCACTGATCACGTGGCTATCATGCACTGATAACGTGGCTGATCATGCAATGATAACGTAGCTAACATGTACTGGTCACGTGACTGATCTTGCACTGATCACGTAATTGATCATGCACTGATCACGTGGCTGATCAAGCACTGATCAGGTGGCTATCATGCACTGATCACGTGGCTAATAATACACTGTTCACGTTTCTGAGCATGCACTGATCACGTGGCTGATCATACACTGCTCACGTAACTGATCATGCACTGATCACGTAATTGATCATGCACTGATCACGTGGCTGATCATGCACTGATCACTTGACTGATCATGCACTGATCACGTGACTTATCATGCACTGATCACGTGACTGA